>NC_051064.1:2265000-2280000 GCF_004664715.2 Peromyscus leucopus | reverse complement strand
TCCTTCCTATGTTATCAGTACACCATCACACACTGCTTATGTCTGAGAACTATTAGCCTTTATTAAAAATTGTTCAGGAAACCAAGGTAGGTAATCATAAGATGGGAAGGGTGAGGAATTAGGAAATGGAAAATAAAAAAAAAACTATATTTATCATATTTTATACAGTATTAGAACACGTCTTTCCAACCAGTTATAACAATATTGTCAGGAAAGGCAGCACTAACACTTTTATTTTGTTACAAGTAAGAAATAAGTCACTTGAAGTTTTCAGACCTACTTGGGGTTCTGGCAATCAACACTCTCTACAGTAAATTGTTTAGGCAATAGCAGCTAGTTCCCATTCTTCCAGGCATCATCAACCACTGAAGAGCTGTGCACTTGCTTTTCCAGACTATTGCTCTTTCTCACCAGGCCATGGCCTAGACAAAAGTGGCTATTATGTTGGTGAAGCCTACAAGACACATCTTGGCACAAACTTCAAGAACACCAAAGATGGAGAGTCATCCCTAACAATTTTTCTCTATGATAGGGGAGCCAAAACACATGTTACACTATAATTTCTCTAAAAAGCAACTTCCTGGTGCTGTGCTATATTAAGAAATCATATTCAGTTCTATTTCATATCTTTATGTCTACTGATGTCATCACTCTCTAGTGTACAGCCATTAGATACTATTTCTCTCCTACTAAAGTGATATGATTATTATAATAATGTGTAGTGGTTGGCTACCTTACCTATGCTAAAGTGATGTCATTTCTGTCAAGCTTCCATCTTTTGATATGATTGGCATTATTACACAATATATGCTGTCCCTTCCAGTTATTAGATGTGCTGGCCTACCCTACTGTTAGTTTAAATTTTAGGTCCCCAGCCTTTGAAAGCTTCAAGATCATCATTTCTAAATATGTTTCCTATACAATCATATTTCTTGCTTGCTTTAAGATCTTCCCAGACCTTTGTTTTTCTGTCACAATCATTGTACCTCCTACTTCACTAAACGTTTCAATACCTATGTGGAAACAGCCGGCTTTCTGATTTTTAACAAAGATACTTGCAATAGGTATTGGTGTATTTACCTGAAAGTGGAACTATAATAAGTCTTTAACTGCCCAAACCAGCAAAGGTTAAGCAAGCTGGAGGGCTTTCACTTAAATATCTGAATTTATTTTGTTATACAGAACACAAAAAAAAAATGTAAAATCAATGAAGCTAATGTTCTTTTCCATAGTAATTTTTTCCTTTTCCTATCATCAAATACAAGGAAGGCTTTACTTTCTAAACTCAGACTTGTACTTGTTTTTAGCTAATCATTTGCCTTTCCTTTACTAGTGTTCTTACAGAGGAAAAAAGCAGCTGAATATACCTTGGCTTCAATTTTCCTGAGGACTTCAAGAGATGGTGGAGGATGCTACTTCATACTCAAACCTCTGCTAGGGGGCTGGCAGCCTAGCAGAGACAGTGAACCATGGTCATATCTACAGAGCTGTGTCTCAACCATTGAAAAGCTTTACCTCTGCTAAGGATAAAGAATGAAGAGCCAGTAGTGTTTTTCACTATATTCTATTTTAATTATATCTGAAGAAATTACAAATGTTTTTGCTACACACCCAATCATATAAAGTGTATTATAAAACATAATCTTTATCTTTAAATAAAACTACCAAAGTGCAAATCATCTTTTTTGGCTCTTAAAAAAATTTAGAGTGGTAAGAATGAAAAGTGGGAACAATTATGGTCTGCATTGAATACTCTTCCAGTGTGATTTTAATGTCATAGCATAGACTTTATTGTATTCATTCTATTATTGGCCACATATTTTCAGTGCCAAAATCTGTAACCATCATTGGAGAGTTCATGACTCAGAAGAGAACTAAAAACATTGGAGAACTCGCCAAAACACCCTTTCATGAATTCTGTCTTTGCAAGTTTCTTCTCACTTGATAAGAGCATGAGGAACCTCTTATGATACTAAGCTATGGGACAGATGTGCCTGCACAGCAATACCCACTATAAAACTTACAGCTGAGAAAGTAAGAATTCATATATTTCTACAACTTCAGAAAGTGCTGACCATTTGAGCGGCATCAGTTCAACAGTATTTCCAACTTTGAAATGATTTCATTTAATACAGATTCTTAGGCTGGGGGTCTTGCTGTGCCAAATACAGTGCAGGAACACATTTATAACAAAATCAGAAAGCTATGAAATGTTGTACTTTTAACAGCAAGAGTGGCACACTACCACAGAAAACAGTTCCATTAAAACACTTAAAATGCTGTTTGGGTTCCTGACTCAGAAGAGAAGGACCCAGCGTGCATCAGGTCAGGTTTTCCTGCTTAGGAGAATCAATTGGAAGTGGAGTGCATTAATTACTTCAACAGTGACATCGAACGAGCCTTCCTAATCAAAATAATCGTAGGCACTCTTAAGTATCATCTTTGTTTTCTTCATATTTAGTGCTTTATTGGGCTTTTCAATAATGATCTCACTACTGACCACTGTAGTTACTGGGTTTCACACACACACACACACACACACACACACACACACACACACACACACAAACACACACAAAAGGAATGAAAACAATGAGAAAGGAAAGTCTATAAAAAGAACACAATGGAAATACAGACTTTTTTTCATTGTCTTTGATGAAAACAGCTAGTCTTCAATGAGTCCACCTTGGCAGACAATTACATCAATCCAACCATGTTAAAGATTGCCGATCCTCAGGAAGGAGGTAAAGTGTAATTATTTTCACAGGAGCCAATATACCTGCCCCTCAAAATTCACCTATGAGGATTATAGAGGCTGAAAACCAATCAAGGAATTTTTAAGTGAGTTTCTTTCTAAAGATATGCATTTGCACAGAAGTCTCCACTTGGTTTATAACTTGAAATCAAATAGGAATTTGTAATGCTAATATACTTCATTTCAGTTTTAAAAATTATTCTTGTCACAAGAAAATCATCTCGAAGTGATATTTGATAAATCAACAAGTATATAGGTATACCTCGTTTAAAATATTTCAAGTGCATATAGTTAAGATAAAGATTGGTTTGAATTTTAAGAGTATATATTTGACAAAAATCTGTATTTCCGTGTCCAATAATTCTCTTCCATCCCTCTGCATCACTACTTCACCCCTAATTACAGGCAGAGAAAATTCTCCATTCCTTGGGGGTTAACATACTTCCCCATCATTCTAGACTTCACAGGAGGCGAAGGGCCCAGCGATACTCATTGTTATCAATGCGGTTACAGTGTCCTGCAAGTTTGGACAAGTTATTAGGTCAGACACTAACTTCCTAAGTAGAGAAATGATGTGTGTTCTTTGTGAGCTCCTCAGCAATGGCTGGAGTCAGTGCTAATTAAGGCCCCACGGCAACATGGTTCCAGAGAGGTCGGTGACTTCTTTCTGACGCCTAAACAGTGCTCCACTCAAAGGAACTGCCCCTAATCTGAAGTGATGTGATGTAGAGCTGGCCTTTCAGATCCACCGTATATTTAAAGGAAAATGACAGTTAATGGCAGGGGTGTCAAGAAAGAGCAGATGGAGGAGCTGGTAGAAATGTCACTCTGCAGCTAAGTTTACCTGCAATTAGTTATTGTGTTGAAGAACCAGTGGACAATGGAGCCCTGGGCACCTTTTTATGACTTTGGTGATCCTAAAATGCCGTGGAGGCAAGATCTACATCAGTCAGTCCCTGGGATAAACAGCTCCCTACAAACTGCGCAGCAGCATCTGTATGCACCAGGGCCCAATTCTAGACTTCCTTTTAGCCAAAAGCATTACTCTTGCCCAGTGGTCTTCTAGAATTATGACACCACAACAGTTTTAGTGACTGTATTAATGGGAACACAAATAATAAATTCAGGATAAAGAACTTTTCTTAATGGGAATAAGCCATTGTGGTAATTAATCTTGGAGTCATTTTCCTTTGCCCCCTGAGGCACAGAGCTTGAGAAAACCAAATAATATTCAAAGGAAAACCCAGGATTTATTGTCAGTTAGTTTTAATTGACACCTGCACTGTTCACTAGTTACTTGACAATTGTGAGACCTGTTGGCATAGATCTGTTCCTCGCTTGAATATTTCAACTGGCTTGACTAGCTCTCAGTGTTGAATCTCCAGGTTGTGTATGAACACTGCATGGCCCTCAGAGACCTTGTTGCTATTATACTCCAGAATCATTTTTCACACTACAACAGCTAAGGATAAATCAGAGTTCTGGTTTTTAACATTGGGTTTTGTATGCTTTGATTACAAACTTTACAAAAATCAAATGGATGTTAACCACTGTTTTGTATCCAAGTCCCAAAGTCCCTTGAAAAAACTAAATTTCAAGTTTAAAAATTATATCTGCAGGGTTTTTTTTTTAGGTTTCAGGATTATATAATCAAAAGCTGTTTATCAGCCGGGTGGAGGTGGCACACACCTTTAATCCCAGCACTCGGGAGGCAGAGCCAGGCGGATCTCTGTGAGTTCAAGGCCAACCTGGTCTACAGAGCAAGATCCAGGACAGGCACCAAAATTACACAGAGAAACCCCGTCTCAAAAAACCAAAAAAAAAAAAAAAAGCTGTTTATTAAAGTCATGATGCATATTCATACATAATATTATATATTTATTCACTGTTATTCAGTCAACATAAAAGAACATTTTTTCATAATAGAATATGCAAGTTTAATATACATTAAAACTTGTACATTTCTGTATATAAGAAATATACAAATCATAGAATAGAACTATAGACATTAGAGGCAATTTATCCCACAGCATTCATATCACAGATAAAGACATGGAACCCCTGAGAAGCTGCACTGTTTTCTCTAAGTGACGTGCAAGTACAAGATTAACTTTCTGTTTCCTAAGTACTCTCATACCAGAATGTTTTTTCTTTCTTAATCTAAGTTCAGAATTTACTACAAAGAATAAAACATTCTAGCCAGGCAGTGGTGGCGCACATCTTTAATCCCTTTAATCCCAGCACTCGGGAGGGAGAAGCAGACAGATCTCTGTGAGTTTGAGGCCAGCCTGGGCTACCAAGTGAGTTCCAGGAAAGGTGCAAAACTACAGAGAGAAGCCCTGTCTCAAAAAACCAAAAAAAAAAAAACAAAAAAAAAAACTATACCCTAAAATTTATTCTACAGCATCGGTGCCCATACCATTTTTAAACACATTGTCAAACTGCAAATGAATATCTCTAGTTATGTGAACAGCTTCCTACTTTAAAACATAGGAAATCAGGGCTGCAGAGTTGACTTCATGGTTAAGAGCACTGGTTGCTCTTTCAGAAGACCCAGGTTCAATTCTCAGTACCCACATGGCAGCTCACAACTGTCTGTAACTCCAGTTCCAGAGGATCCAACACCTCATGTAGACATACAGGCAGGCAAAACACCAAGGTACATAAAATAAAAATAAATTTAAAAAACATAGCAAATCTTCTACTTTAAAATAGAAAAAAAAGTTAGAGTGCTTTACCATCTCCCAAAATGTACATCTCCATCCAATATGTGCCTTGGAAACAGATAAGAAGGCTTTTATAAGCAAAAATGGTCAAGGCACCAGAGACCAGGCCTACAGTGCTAGATAGCATGTCTCAAAAAATAGATAGATGAGAGAGAGAGAGAGAGAGAGAGAGAGAGAGAGAGAGAGAGAGAGAGAGAGAGAGAGAGAGAAACTTTACGAAGTGGGTAACAACTCACAATCCTTGTAATTCAGAAAAACAAAAACAAAAAACAAAAAAATAACTTGTTGATTGAAAAATACTTGATTGGACACCAAGAAAAAGACTTATTTTACCCAAAGGAAAAAAAAGGGGGGGGGGAAACTTGGGGGTTATTTTAAACCCAAAGTTTTACTGGTCCTTTTCTAAATCTTCTTTGTTTCAGTAATTCAAAATAAGATATTAAGCAAAACAACTTATCAAAATTGTTTCCGTATCAATTCTTGTAAGATACAGTCTAACAAAAGTTTTGTTTTGTTTTTAATACTTTGAATGGCAGTTGCCTCTCAGCCTCTTTAAAAGTTCTTTTCTAGTTGAGCTGCTATTACTCAACCAAGGAGGATGGGTCATTCCAATCTGAGTCTTTGGAATCCAGACAGAAGGAAGCTTCTGGAACTAAAGATTTCCAGCTTGTGGATTATGGTGCTGAATGTTTTTTTTTTTTTTTTTTTTTTTTTCGAGACAGGGTTTCTCTGTGTAGCTTTGCGCCTTTCCTGGGACTCACTTGGTAGTCCAGGCTGGCCTCGAACTCACAGAGATCCACCTGGCTCTGCCTCCCGAGTGCTGGGATTAAAGGCGTGCACCACCACCGCCCGGCTTATGGTGCTGAATGTTACAGAGGGTGTCTTCTACATCACCTCCTCCACAGAATATGACAAATAAAAAAAAGATATCTTCTGCCATTGAATTGACAAACCTGGAACCATATAGCATTCATGTATTTGACAGGGATTACTTATTGACTCAATAGTAGAGAATTAAACATTGTTTCATCAAATTAATAATTTCAAGTCTTATTATCAGTTTTATTTTATGCTAATATATCCTTAATATGAATATGTGATACATCTAAATGACAACTAATTTTTCTTACATATCAGTTTATTGTGAAATGTGGTCTGTTAAGTTTTTAATAATATTCTTTTAATAATAATTTCTTGTTGTCGTACTTGATAACAAGTATGTAGAAACCATGCTGGCTAAGAAAATCTAGCTCACTGTTTCTCAAAGATGTCATTTTGTTAGATTATTTAATAAAAAATGATATAATAACAGCCAATGAAATGAGTCTGTGGTGAGGTTCAAGTTAATAGAGTCTATCACAATCTTCATGAGGTAAGAGATAAACAAGTTATTATTACTGATAGTTTTAGAAGTCCTGAACAATTTTAGTATAAAGTATACTTCCTATACCACTTAATAATACAGAAATAATTTATTAAAATATGGCCAGATGTGTAGAGCAATTTTACCCAGTGCCATAAGATTCAAGTATAGATAAGTATCAATCAAATAACTCTTGGATTTTGAAATAAATTATAAAATAATGAGGAAGGGATTTTTTAGGAGTTGTTGGTATGCCACATGAAATTAAATCTAAAGCAAAATCAAGTCAATATGGATCATTATAAGTTGAATTCTAATATGTATTTGCACAGAAAACCAATGTCACAGTAAATGTTGGTGAGTATGAAAGGTTGAAAAATAACTTTTCTGTGAATATACATTATATTTACATATTATATAGTAAGCTAAAATGATACTACTAGAACTATTATTCTTTTAAAAATGTGATGCTATTTTCCAGTTCCATTTATAGCACAGAAATTAAACTTTGAAAACCCTGACAAACAAATCAAGATAATTCAGATCTCAAATCCACAAATTGAAGTGGAGATTTGGTAATTACCTAACTAATTTGATTAACTGAGATGAGTAAACTAGATACTTATGAACCATGATCTGTGCTGATCCTGAATGCTCACTTTGACTGACTAAATCAATTTAAACTGGTTAAATGCTAAATGTACTGTCTTCATAGCATAAAGCAAAAATGAGATTCTGTTGCCATTTTGTTATTTTTATTAATGTAGAAAGCTAAAAAGAATTGCTTACCATAATATTCATTTGTTTATTTCCTGAAAAAATACTGTGTTTTGCACAGCACAGTGTCTAAGGCTCACTCGTTATCCATGGTAATTTTGCTCTATGATTCCTCATTAGAGCACTTCATATAAATGTTTGTTTCAAATTGCACTATTATGTTATAATCAAAAGACGGAATTTAGCCAAAATGTTTATTTACCATCTTGTAGACAGTCAAAACAGTCTGTTGATGCACTCTTTGATATTAATTCCGACTCATCCAACAGTGGATTTAGGCCAAAATGCTTGATTGCTCTTTTGAGGACTTCTACGATCAGTTAGTTTAGCCAACAGCCAGGCCATAATAGAAGTCACTTACTACCAAGCCAGCTGATTTCTTTGTCTACACACATAATGACACATAAATACTCTGACTGTAAACTTTCCAGAATGCAAAATAATACACTGGTGTGAAATAAATGTTTTCATGAATTATTTTATTGGAGTATTCAATTTAATCATCAAGCAAATGTGGACAGCATGCTAGCATAATCTGATAAATCTCATAAAAGAGTACACAGCACAGTAATAACGATCAAGTTACACAGTTCACTTTATGGTCTCGACCTTAGGCCCTCATTTTGAATATTTTTTCCTTTCCATACAAATAACTAAAAATTTGGCTCTTTATCATGAAATAAAATTATTTGATATTGTTATATTATATTAGCATATAATATATATTATAAATGACAGCAACCAGCACTGATTTGGGAGAATTTCAGTTTCTAAGTAAAAAGCTTTCATGTCTCCAAATATCTGAGGGTGGCATTGCAGTGCATAATAGCTACTAAACCAAATCAAATCCAGAAGCTGTAAATGCTGCTCATTTAGACTCACTGCTGCAAACTGAAAAGTATAGAAGTTACATTAGAAGGAATAGGATGTACATGAAAAACAAAACCATAAAAAACAAGGTAATCAAAATCAAGAGCCAAGATGCAAGACTGGAGCAGAAACAATAATAATCAAAGAATAAAATTCAATATGTAATTGAGTATCAAACTGTATGATGCAGGAGGTGCCATGGAAGATCACTGATGAAGAAGACATGTCAACACAGTTTTGGGGGTGGGGGAAGAGGACAATGGTCGATAAAAGACATAGAAGAGAAGAGAGGAAGAAGAGTAGAAAGAGGGTAAAGATAATAATAATTGTGTTTATAAAACATGAACAACACAGTGAACAATACTAGAAGATCATGAGCCTCAGTTCAATTAGAGAATGAAGTTAAAGAATTTAAAAAAAAAAAAAAGATTTCCCAACCAGAACCGACTATGGCCTTTTCTACTCTAATATGATTGCTTCCTGAGAATACTCCAAACTTCTTGGTCTTCGATGATCTCAAGAGCTACAACTTGTGTAAAATCTCAGGCAAGTCATTTATCCTGAAAGAACTCTCAATTTCCTCATTTTGAAATGGGGAGCATGATAGTACCAGCTGTTCACCATTAATGGAAGAATAAAAAAGCATATGTGTAGAGGGTACTTAAAATGGTGACTTCCACACAGTTTTTTAGTGAAAGTCTGCTATGATCATCATCACTGTTAACCATTAATGGCCTTTTCCTAGGCCTACTTCATGCTTTCAGTCTTGCTTCCTAATCATACACCCTATGTTTTTTCTAAACTGAACTACCGCCCCCTTCAGCACTCCCTGTGGTTTTCAAGCCCAAAGCCTTTGCTTACCATGCTTAAGTCTGTCCTGAGGGTCATGACCTAACCACTTTCTTCTCCTGATGCTTAGATCTTGCCCACACTGTTAGTTCTCACATGATGCTGCTCTCTATTTTGCACCAGATTTAGCAAAAGCCACTCTGTCTAGGGTTCCATCACTTGGTTTTTAGTTCATTTTATAGCACTTGATTATAGTCATATATCTGTCACCCTTAAAACTTAAACTGAAATGCAAAGACAGTTTTGGGGTTGCATTCAATCCAATAGCAGGCCAATAAAAAGCCATTTTAATTTTTGCTGAATTAAAAATAGTTAAAATATAAGATATATAATATTCATTTATATATAGTGATTACAGTATTTACAAGAAAAGATACATATAACCCTAAGTTGACAGATTTGACTTATGGCAAAAACAAAAAACAACAAAAAAAAAATAGTCATTGGATTTTTCCAGAAAATGGCAAGCAGTCATGCTATGACTGGCAACTGCCAATAAATCTCATGCCTTGAACTTTCCTCCATCATAGTAAACATTGTCTTGAACCTTCTAAACCAAAAAGTGTGGTGAACTATGTGCTTCTCTACCAGGGGTTTCTGACTTCCAAATTAGAGATTCCGATCCATGACGGAAGTTTCATCTCTGGGAATATTATGCTGAATTTTGTATCAATGCTTTAATTACCATATCATGAATCAAAACTTTATTATATCTTACATTAAAAATGCACTGGGAACTCAGGAATATAGCTCAGTGTTAGAGTGCTTGACCTTGGATATTCAAGGCTTTGGGTTTTATCCCCACATCATTTAGTTGGGACAATATATCTTACATATTTCTTTTTTTTTTTTTTTTTTTTTGGTTTTTTTTCAAGACAGGGTTTCTCTGTGTAGCTTTGCGCCTTTCCTGGAGCTCACTTGGTAGCCCAGGCTGGCCTCGAACTCACAGAGATCCGCCTGCCTCTGCCTCCCGAGTGCTGGGATTAAAGGCGTGCGCCACCACGCCCGGCTTCATATTTCTTATTTATACAAATTAGTTTTCAGGGGTAACTAAAACAAAACCTAATATACATTATGAATTCTAAAACTCATAATTACTAAAATAGCAATACTTATAAAAATTTCACATATTTGATATATTTATTTGTAACATCACATTGCTTCATTCCCTGTTTGTAAGTATCTTACACCAAGTCTTTATATGTACTGCTTCAATAGTAACTTTGTGGTGACCAATGTCTGACTTCCTGTCACATGTTCCACATTCACCTGTTCTAGATGATGCTTATAGCTTTCTCTGGTGAACATCATAGTGAAAAAAGAGAATGCCAAACAGAAATTTGTTGCTGATTCCCAACAGCTCAATGGCAAGGATTATCATGGAAACATTTCTCATATATATAGTTTAGTTTCAAAATATCTCCTTTCCCCCTATAGATTGCTAATGTCTAGAATACAGTTGAAGGTGTGTGTTCTACAGTCACACTGCTTTTAAAATGTTAATTTCATTCCTGGGATGAAAGAACTCTATAAGTCTATCAACAGAAATCTTTCCAAGCATTTATTTCTTCATCCGCAGCAGAAAAATCAAGTGAGTACCAGGATTTCATAATGATTTAGGAAATCCAAAGCAAACAAACATTTGCTTCTGTTATTATCCTTGGCGAATCAATCTAGACTCAATCAAAATCTGCCTGGGTACTTCCACAATATATAATGAGTTTAGTACAAAGGAATACATATAGAGACAGTAGAGAACATGCAAGACAAACATTCACTTGCCTCAGAAATATCTACATAGTTGAAAAAACCACTACACCTTAGTCTAAACTCTTGAACAAATGCCTCATTTCTCCACATCTGTTGACCCTGTTGGGATTTTTTCTTTTTTCTTTTTCTTTTTTTTTTGGTTTTTCGAGACAGGGTTTCTCTGTGTAGCTTTGCGCCTCTCCTGGGACTCACTTGGTAGTCCAGGCTGGCCTCGAACTCACAGAGATCTGCCTGGCTTTGCCTCCCGAGTGCTGGGATTAAAGGTGTGCGCCACCACCGCCCGGCGGGATTTTTTCTATGGTAGTATTTTCAGATTTTTTAAGTTTATATTGGATGTTCATGGGAAATAATGCTAGTAAAGATTCTATAAAAAATATTTACAAAATATATTCAAAATATCTAGATTACTACAAATAATTCTCACTAATATACAGACCTGTCAATTATATTCTTGTTATCCATATAAATAAAATTCATTTGACTCAATATGGCAATGCCTCATAAATATTCCAATAGTCTTCTTTATAGAAAATTACTTTGAAAAGAAACAACTTTCCTTACAAATTTCTGTAAAGAAAATTTCAATTGTTTTTGTCATGATGTTTTAAAACTTCTGTTAGTTTGAACTAATAGGATATTAATGTTTGATCAGATTTGTTCCTGTATTAAAAGGCAGTATTAAAGTTGAACATTAGATTTATTAGAAATAAAGATGGCAGATTAATATCAACTATGGGTTGGATACTTCACTTTTTAATTTGTTGAGTTTTGCTATAGAAATGTTCTACCATCATAGATTAAGTAAACACATCAAGGTAGCATAATTAGAATATTTATTGCTACATTATATTAAAATTCTGATAGTCTAGGCTAGAAAGCAGAAACTAAAACTATTCTAGTGTTTTATTCTATTAATACATAACATATTCACTTAACATTTTTTGAAGAAAAACTCTCAATATGCATAAGAATCAATTTTTGAAGGTTGGTTGTTTGGCTAATTACAGGCTGCTCAGGTGTTTAAATAAGTCCTAGACTTTAACTCTAACAGTCACCCAGCAGTGATCTGTTGTATATTCTAACTGTCCTCAAAATAATTACAGAGTGGAGCTGTGGACTGTCATTCATGAATGTATTCCATTGTGTGAGGAGAAAAAGAAAATGGTGGCCTGTGCATTAGCACATCAGCATGGTTAGACCAGTGACAAGACAGATTGGGATGTATATTAAATCTCACACACGACTGCCTTTCTGTATCAAGGTAAAAAATACTTGCTCTTACATATATTAGGGACTGGTGTTAGTTTGACATCTACATTAATATTGATAGCATATCAACATTCATTTTTTATATTTACTGTCAATAACTCGTATAAACCTGGTAAAAATTAGATAACAGAAATGGAAAGAAATGGCTAAAGATAGCCTTATTTTATGATATCTAAAAATAATAATAGTAAGAACCCTCAATATTGCTAGAATTGTTTTAAAATATCAACCCAACAGCAATATATCAAGTGGCTTACACAGGTATGACTATAATCTAGTCCCATTTGTCAAACAAGAAATTTAATGAAGAAAGATTCTATAAAAAGCAGCTACAGGAGGAATAATAACATGAATACTATATGAATAAGAGACTGGTGTGTTTAGAAGCTTGCTTCCCACAATTTTATTATTCATCTTCTATACACTATCTTCAAGGACAATAGGGAATTGCTAAGGAATAATTCTTCCTGTGGATAGTAGCACATGAGATGTGCATATAATAATTACAAAAATGGGAATACACAGTTGCTGATTTTGAGAATTTCAAAATGTGTTTTATGTGTAGATTCATACTGAGAACTGGAAACCTCATGACAGTTGTGTCAGAGAAGTTGTTGTTTATTTTCTTTTAAAATATTACAAAATTGTAAAGCCCATTTTATTTCAGGGCAATATCTTGCTTTCATTAATAACTAAATGTTGTTTTCAATGGTGGGTACTTTACAGTAGGTTTTGAAGTATGTTATTTTTGTTATTATAATAAAAGATACTATAATTCATTTAAAGTATTCATAGAATATGAATATTATACAAGAATATGGTGAGCAAACCTTTCATATTAGCTCTGAATGAAGAGAAATGTAAATAAATCACTGTTATAAAAAAGAAAATCCTGGGATCTTTTATCCTTCTAGCAGATAATGTAAATGGCTAGCATTGCGATTTTAGGAACAAAGTCAGTGTTAATGTCCTGATGCTCCATCATTCCAGAGAAACATAAAGGACCAAGACAGAGTTTAAATGTTTCATGAAACAACACATGAGAGTTGCTCTTTTTCAAAGTCAGATGAGCTTTCATTAAAACATGCCTTTGATAAAAGTCTACCTTTCTCACTTTCTAGAACTCTGCAGAAGATTACTCTGGTAAAAGTGATGTTCCTACCAATAATTATCTCTCTGAAACTTATGTTGTTACGTATGTAAGTTCTTGAAACAGGTGCCCTCGGCTGGAGAGATAGCTCAGCGTCTGAGAGCACTGACTGCTTTTCCAGAGGACCCCGGTTCAATTCCCAGCACACACACAACTGCCTGTAACTCTAGTTCCAGGAAATCTGACACCCTCACAGCAGTGTACATAAAGTAAATTTAAATGAATTTAAAAACAAAACAAAAAAGCAAAAGAAGGCCATTATAAAATTACATTCACAATGAGAAGCTCTTCTATTGGGCAACACTACTGATAAAAGTGGGAAGACATCATCCTGTGTTCCTCTAATGCCACTTGTGCCTGTTTTAACAAGATGTATGTAAAAGGAAAGATGTAGAGGAATGCCTGGCATTGAAGAATATCTTGAACTCTAGCGCCTGGGATGTTCAGAGCATTAAAGTTGACTAATTAATGTCAATAACGCCCTTGAAAAAGATAAAGGGTCATTTTAACAAGTAATGAAACTGCTGAGATCATTCGAGAGGCATACTCAGGCTTTCACCCAGGGGTCATTTCTATGCTTAACAAAGTGATGTAAAATTAACTATTTTCATAAACAGATGGTCTTTAGGATAATGGCTTGTACTTTTTAATTTCCTTTTTGGCAGTACGTTAAGCCAAATGTCAGCAGTGTCAATAGTCTTCATTAGAAGTCGCCTGATATTGCTGGGATGCTTCCTACAGACATCCAGCTGTTTCTCAACTCAGTATTACACATTGGCAGTAGAGAAGTGTACAAAAGCACTGAAAGATAAAAATTTGATATTCTCAATCAAGGAGAAGTCAGTCATATCAAATTCCCAGATTAAAAGTGGAAGGTTTCAAGTATTCTTTATTCCTTTCCATCTCTCCTACATTCCTGCCTTTAAACTGCTATCTAGTCTTTTAAACACCCTTACCCCAAACACCCTTTGTTTCTAAACGTAATTCTTAACAAAGGGTAAGTGATGTGCCATTTATAACATTTTCAATTCATAGAGTCCACATGTGGCCTGTCTGAGCATAGCCAGACAGACTGTGCATTGCGGAATAACTAAATCTATAAATCTCCAGAAATCTCTCACATCTATTATGTTTACTTTAGGCTGCTGATGAGTCTGTTGGGCTCTGTAGAGAGGAAATTACAAGCACTCTAGAAGGTTTGGCAAGATGATGCTAGAAGCAGCAAATGGTAGGAAAGAAAAGCTTCTGAAGCATCACATCCAGCTTTGGCTACCATTAACATATTTGAGATTGCGACTAGTGAGATGGAAATTCCATTGAAATGAAATAAATTGTGTTCTGAAACCCCTACCTCACTAGTAGCAATGATGTCTAATATTAAACATTTAAGCTATACTCCATACACTTGATGGAATTTGTCTGAATTGAATAGTTACTTATATTCACCTAAAACTCTTACTTTTAGCCTGTG
>NC_051064.1:2195000-2260000 GCF_004664715.2 Peromyscus leucopus | reverse complement strand
TTGGTAACAATCATGAAGAGAAGTGTTAATTATTTTCAACCAAGTGAAGTGATTCTCTGCTCTAAAGCATTATTGTCAGCATCTTTTGGTAAGTTTAGGATCTGATTCCTCTGTTCCCAGAAAGAGAGGTTCACCAGAAAGAGATGTGCAGCTTAGCTCATATAAATTCTAGCTCATCATCCCCAAACCCACTCCCAAAACAAACAAACAAACAAAAAATTCTGTACAACTAAGCTCAGCAAACAGAGACCTGGGTTCCAAACAACAGACTCTGTAGGACCTAGAGGCAAGCTTTGCTTTCCTTGGGACGGACACCTAGAAAGAGAGCTGAACCTGGAAGGACCCTGGAAGAAGCACAGCGGCATCCTTCAAACACACCAACGACACACGTCAGGTCCCAAAGGGAAGACACTTCAGGAACTGACCATGGGGTCTAAGAGGCCACAGGACACTTAAGTGCATGTGAGGGAGAGAGTTTGCCTCCTGGCCTGATTGGGGTACTGTTTGTGATTATAACATAACAAATACTTTCCAGAGGAGAATCAGGGGAAATTAAACTTTTTTTTCCTAACATGTAAGCTGGTAACATTCTCACCAACTGGTATTCAACAAATGTGATTTCCTAAGAATTCAGTTTGGGATCTATTTATTAATAGACAGATCATCACCCCATTTTCTTCATAGGGCAGCATGCCTCCTTTCCATGCCTGTTGAGAATACTCCTGCTTGTTGATGTGAAGGAATTAAAAATGGTACCAATAAAAGGAGCAAGGGCTATTTTACAACACATTTCCTTGTGTCTCAAACCCACAATATCTAGCACAGGACCTCGTTTCTTGTCACTCCTCTGTGTTAAGAACAGCAGGTCACAACCATTCAGGTTGCCCCATCAACTGTGAGTTTTAATTTGAGCTGCTTTCACATTTGGAGGGGGGAACCCACATGCAAAAAAAAAAAAAAAAAAAAAAAAAAAACGTACTTTTTCCGCCAACCCATCTTCACCCTGTGTTGTCCCACCGGAGGCTTTCAGACGATGCCCTACTCCCAAGCAAGCCAAGCATAGCAAGTGTGTCTGCAACACTCACAGGCTAATGAACAGTGCACAAAAACAAAAGGAACAGCAAGACCCTATTATCTGATCTTCCGTAAAACACAAAAACTGCCTTCTCAGAGCAGAGGAAGTGCCAGGAAGCCTGCAGGTGTGAGATGGTTAAAAGAAAAGGCCTGGGCTAAATAGATTCTTTGACTGTCAGGGATTAGAGTCGTGGCACTAGTGGTAACACACATCTTTTCCTTTAATTTACAAAATTTTCTCACGAGTCTGCAAGAGTTCACCCCATCAGGGGCTTTCCGAGGCCATTGAAATGTCTTAAGTTTTAATTAAGTTGGAGTTGTCAGAAGAAAGCTTTTTTGGCACCGAGTCAGGGTCATTAATTACTGCTATCTTTGTTTCTTTCTGTAAGGAGAATTCTGCCGACTTGTTGGGTTACTCACCCAGCCTACATTTTCTATCCTCCAGTTCCCATTCAGTTCCAAGTGGGACTCGATTAAGCAGTTGACCAATTACTTCCATCAGTTCTAGGTACAAAGCACTTACACAACCTTAAGTCTTTAAAAAAATCTTTCTCATTAGTGGTCTGAGCACAGCAGTGATAATAAATTTACCTAGGAAGTGACCAAGCAGCTGGATTTTTTGCATGGCTTTCTGCTCTTAAGCATCACTATCTTCACACTTTTTGAAGCATTATTTATTAGGCAGACCTATTCATGTCCTGAGAGCCTGTGACCTTAGCATCTATGAAAATCTAATCATGCTACAAACTATTTACTTTATCCAAAGACATAGAATTCTAGCAGGGAACACTGGATTATAACTGATAGCTTTCAAGTTGGCCAAATATTCTTATGTTCCATAAAAGTGGTCTCCACGATAACTGACAATGTTTTATAGATATAAAAACAAAATTTTTAAATAATGTGTTAATAGTTCATGTATCTTGAAAGTAAAGCTATTCATTGAGACCAAGCCCATGAATCACTAAGAAATTTTTAAATTGATGATGGTTGTTCCTTAGTTTTTACAAAGCAGTGGTTCTAGGAATCCCTGGAACATTGCAATCCATGGATGCTCAAGTGCCTTATTACAGTAGTGTAAGATATGCCTATAACTTCTTACATAATCTGAAGATCACTTATGAGACCTAATCCAACTGTAAATATATGTTTTACTATATTATTTGGGGAGTAACAACAATAAAAAGTCTGTAAATACTTAGCACAGGCTCAATTACTTTTTTCCATGTGTCTCTGATCTGGGATTCAGTAAACCTATAGATATGGAAGCCTGACTGTGTCTTGTAGGAAAGCCTCAGATTTCTAAATTGCAGCAAAAAGCTTAATTGTTAAGTGTTGTACTACACTTATGTATTTTAAAGGTCATTGTTAATAATCAATTATTTAAATTTGGATTATTATTATGAAAATATACACACAGTTTGAACCAATTTGCTCCAAAGTAAGTACTTCCTTTTGGAGATGCATTTTATATACTTCTCAGGACTATTTTTGATACGGTGTGTGTGTGTGTGTGTGTGTGTGTGTGTGTGTGTGTGTGTGTGTGTGTGTGTGTGTGTGTGTGTGTGTGTGTGTGTGTGTGTGTGTGTGTGTGTTCATGTGCATGTTTGTGAACCGGCATGTGGAGGCCAGAGGACAACCTCTCAATTGTCATCCTCAGGAATGTGATCTCTTTTCATATTGTGTCTTTCACTAGCCTGGAGCCCACCAATTAGGCTAGACTGACTGCCAGCCAGTCCCAAGAGTCTTTCTGTCTCTGCCTCCTCTGAGCTGGGATTACAAGAATGTACCACAGCATCCAACATCTTTGCAGGAGTTCTTCATCTCAAACTCAAGTACTCACGGTTATGAGACACTCAGGTACCAAGTCCGCCATTTCCCTACACCCTAGTCTTTGGTCTTTACATCATTTATTATTTCCAATTCACAGAAAAACAGCAAAAGCAAAACAATTTGGTCAAGACTCAGAAGCAAGAATGAAATTGAATAATTATTTCAAAATTCAGAAACTATCTAAAGTAGAGGAACCTGAGTAAGAGAGGTACATTTCTGTGTATCAATATGACTGGAATTCATATTTCACCTTAGCTACACATATTTTGAAATGTGAATGTAATTTGTTGGAAAAAAATTACAATTTGGGGGAAATCCAATTAACAGATTCATACAATCATTCCTTCCTGCTTAACATATGATATCATTTGAAATCTTTTTTTCCAGTATCCTCATAGTTACCTGCCAAGAGCTGACACCACAGACATGTTACCAACCACATGAGTGATGCATCAAGAGGCCCTGAATACCATAATAGGCAATCATTGTTGTGATGGAAGTTCCTAGCATTATCTGATGATTCTCAGATGATCAACTTCCACTTCTAGAATTTGAATGAGGCGCTAATGCAGGGAAAGCTAAAACAGTGAGTGTTTTCATTCAGTCTGGTCAAGAAGGAAGTAGAAAACTCTTGGTTTTCCTGAATGGTTAATGCTTCCCTGTCTTGCAGACAATTGTTAACTCCTTCTACACTTTTATAAGTGAAACAATGTACCTGACAAAAAGGATATGTTTTTTCTCCCATCCTCAATTAAAAAAAAAAAACAAAAAAAAAAGTTTTAGGTGCCATTTTTAAACCACAATAAAAGATGTAAATCTCTAAGTGCAGATAAAACACATTAGTAAATCAAATATAATGATTCACTTCACTTAAGACAGTCCATGAATTCTGGAGTAATAAAGGAAGTCATTTCCAATGTCTAATACTAAAGTGATGCTCATTTCCTCTAGTTCAGTGGAGGATTTAAATGTTCCCTTCTCCATCTTCGGGTGAACAACCTTGTTTATGTCTGTTTTGTACCACTGCAAAATACACCAGGAGTCCAAGGACTTTGTTTTTAACCACAAAGCAGTCCTCAGACTATGAGAAGATAGCAAGGACTTGAGGAATTAAAGATATACATGATAGGTTAATCTTCCAGTCAGAGCTAAAGAAAGTTGGTAAAAAACATGATTATACAAAAAGATATATGTGATACATGAATCTTCGAATCAGAGCTTAACAAATTTGATAAATATTATTATACAAAAAGATCTTATTTACAGAGACCTTCAATGATTATGTGACATTTTAAATTAATCCAAAACTCTAGGGATATGTTCCCCACCTCCGCTTACTTGAATTTGGTATGAACATATCTAATTCTAATCTTAATGTGCTGTGTTCTGAGCTTTAGTTCTCCTGCATGAATCTATTTTTCCAATGTCTGAGTGAACGTGAATGTCTTGTGTGGAGTTGGGAGAAGTTAGAGGGATCTAGTTTTTTCTCATCCTTCAATTCCATGGCATTGTGTCCACACACTCTTCCCCCTGGATACTTACACCCTATGATAACAAGTCGGAAAACAAATTTGACCTAATGTAACAAGGTTTCTCCTGGAAAGAAATACCGTTCACAGGGTAGAAGGAAAATGCTTCTGGTTATCAAGTCCTCAGAAAGATACACTAGTACCTCTTCTGCCAAGTCTTGTCAGAATGAGCCTTGTGGACAGAGTGAAGGACAGTCAAGGCAGATCTACAGGAAGAGAAACTATGTCATATTTGACACATTTAAAGCAAAGGCCAGAGAAGTTATAAATGTGCCTGAGACAGGATTTGAAACTAAATAAATACCTCAGGGAGTCATTGATAGATGCTAATTGGGAGTAGGATGAGTTAGCCTTCAAAGTTCAGCATGTGCACTGTGGACAAGCTACGATGCCTGAACTGGAAAGCAGTCTTGCCTCTGTTCCCTTTCCAGAAGCATCAGGTCAGTTAACTGCTGTAGCTCTTTCAGTCCCTGACTTTAACCATCATTTTCTTGATCTTCCTTATCCATTACTAATTATATGTTGAGTCCTCTGGAGTTTAACATGAAAACCTTTTTGAGAAGTCAATCATTCATATGCAAGATATGATTTCCATCTTTACCTCCAAAGTCAGCAACTCTAAGAGTGGACTGATGCTGTTCCTACTGATCCTCCACTCTTCTCACAATAGCCCACATTTATGGAATAATTTTTAATGTGTGAAGCATTGTCCTATGTGCCTAACATATTCCTTCATTAAATCCTCTAACACACTGCATGATTGAGATGTCTATTGACTACTATTTTAGAAATGGAAAAATGAAAATATGCTAAAAATCAAGTACTTTGATCAAGCTCATGGTCAATGAAAGATGGAACCAGGCTAAATATCTTCTTTCACACTACCCTATATTCTATCACTCAGTCTTTCAGTTAGTGTCAACTTAAAGTCACCTAGTGACTCATGCAAGAAATCTAAAAACAATCTTTAATAGTTGTTTTTTCTTATGATCTAAGACTTCTAACCATTTCTTGTCTGTATTTTATCACTTTATCTGAAAACTACCATTCGTTTTATCCACTCAGGTAACAATAATAATTTATTATTAACCAGTAAATGTAGTCCTTATCCTTCATCAAGGAAATTTCTTGATGAAACAGCCAATTACAGAGAACCAAAACCAACCAAAGTCCAGAGATGTGGAGCCCAATCTCAGTGGATACACCTACAAAACACTCCTATGCCTAAGGCTCAGAGAACAATGTGGCAGAGGGTGCAGAAAGATTGTAAAAGGCAGAAGATCAGGGAGTTTGTTTTGAGTTTGTATCTCCTAGTAATGTTAGAAGCTGTACCTGCAAAGCCTCACCAACACGACTATACAAATATGAGATGAACAAGGCCAACAATAGACATGCCAAAATGGACAGGGAAGGACCATGAGCCCTCAACATTACACAAAGAGCTACATGCAACTAAAGATTGCTAAGAGTGGGAGAGATAGTCTTCTCCAGGGAAGGGCACACCAATTAGTTATCAAATACCAAATGGTAAGCCCTGAAAACATACACATGAGTAACATTATACAGGGTGAGTGTGTTACATTTAGAAATATATGTGTGTATACACGCGCATACATGCAGGTAACAACAATTAATGAGAAAGAGGCCATGAATTTGAAAGAGAGCAGGGAGGTGAATGTGGGAGAGATAGGAGGAAGGGAAGGGAAAGGAGAAATTATGTAATAATATTACAATTTCAAAAATTAAAAAAAAAATGTAAAAAATAACTTGTTGAAAAGAAAACTGATTCATTCCTTCAACAATTTCTAGAACGTATTTGCATGTTAAGTTCTTTTCTAGGCGCTGGAATTATACTCGTGATTCAAACAACATTCCACTTCAAAAATAAGCATCAATTCACAAAGAGAAGAAGAAACAAACCTGCAAAACTATATATAAGTAACCCATTGTAGTAACAAGACCTGGGGGATTTGCTCTGCCATTGAGAGCAGAGGTCCACTGCTCTTGCGAATGATACGGGTTCAATGTCCAGGGTTCATATCAGGTGGCTAACAATTGCTTGTAACTCCAACTCCAGCAGGGATCATGTCCCTCTGGTCTCCTCAGACCTCCATACTCACCTGTTCATATCTCCCCTGACACCACACACACACACACACACACACACACACACACACACACAATTTAAAAGGAAAATTATTTTTATAGAGGTGTCAAGAAAAATGAAGAAAAAGAATTCAAGGAAGGAAGGTATGGTGAGGAAAGGTGTTATTCGATAATAATAATCTGATCAATTGAGATCCCTACTAAATATTTGTATATTGCTTCCCTTCCTCTTCAGATTAAACCTGTAATCCTTATTATAACTAAGTCCAGCCAGAGTGACCATTTGATACCCATTCCCCTCTACTTTCAAATATTTCAGTCCTTGAAAGACTATCCAAAGCTAGGATTTCTCATTTCCTGGTAGGGTAGTGATAAAAAACAAACAGACAAACACTAAACTGTTGCTTTTACTTTGTCTTTCCAGCCTCAGTCGGTTAATCAAACATCTCAGTGTTCCAAAGTACAAGGCGGAGACAGCAGTCCCCTCTAAAGTTCAATCTCCAACTTCAACTCCACAAATATATATGTTGCTAAAAAACTACCTTGAACAACAGCAAAGTCATAGCACACATAACATGATGCTAGGAGAAAACATGAAGTTTTTTTTTTATATTTAAATGGTATTTTTAAGATTTGCTGCTCTATGTACTGATATAACCAGTAGACATTGATACAGATTAGTGGTTCTCAACACGTGGGTTGTGACTCCTTTGGGGATTGGACAACTCTTTCATAGGGGTCACCTGAGACCATAGGAAATAACTGGTATTTGTATTACAATCCATAATAGTAGCAAAATTACAGTTATGATGTAGCAACAAAAATAATTTTATGGTTGGGGCCAAAACAACATGAGGAACTGTGTTAAAGAGTCACAACACTAGGAAGTTTGAGAACCACTGATGTAGATAATAATTTGTTGACACAATGAAATCAAATGACACTATTTGACTTCATAAATAGAGCCAAGTGAAATTCTATCAATAGATAACAGTAAATTCTAAAACAACTGAGAAAATTATATAAGGCATACTGAGACTGCATCAAAAAAGAATGAAAAAAGATTCCTTCTTCATGTGTAAAAGTGAGAATGTAGAGACATGGTTTACATCATGTGTTTCTCTATACAACTTGACATTGATGACTTCCATTTTCCTGAAATTTCTTCTCTTTCTTGCTTTTAGCACACACAAAAAAGCCCCTTCTAGCTTCTTTTTTGTAATTGCTCTGTTTTTTTCTTCTTCAAAAAAAACCTTTCCATTGGGTTGGAGAGATGGCTCAGTGGTTAAGAGCACTGACTGCTCTTCCAGAGGACCTAGGTTCAACTCCTAGCACCCAGGTGGCAGCTCACAACTACCTGTAATTCCAGTTCCAGGGGCACCCTCATACACACATGCAGGAAAAACATTAATGTACAGAAAATAAAAATGAAGTTTTTGAAAAGAAAAAGACTTTCCACTCAATTCTTCATGTTTGTGTGTTGTGGGTGTGTATAGTTTTGAATAAATATGTGTGCACATCAGCGTGTGCGTGTGTGTGCACGCACGCACATGCACATGTGAATCCCCAAGACTGAGGTATCAGAAATCATTCTCAATTGCTTTTTCACCCCATTTATTGAAGTAGGGTCTCTCAATCAAACCCAGAGTTTAGAGATATGAAACATCTGGTCTTGCTAGTCAGCATTTCTGGAGACTCTATCCCATGCTTCCAAAGGCTGGAGTTACAGACTGTCCACCACACCCACAGGGCATTTGCATGGATCACTATTCTCACACTTGTTTGGCAATCATTTTAAGTGCTAAACCACCTCCTCAGCCCTTCATTTTCTTTCTTATAAACATAATCTTTCTGTCTTTGGTCTCAGGTTGTTTACGTAGTTTTATTTTCTCTCTTCCTTTAATGTCACCCCTGGATGCAGATAACTCACAAATCACAAGTCTTATCTACAACCTTTCTCCGTAAACATGAACCATATGTCTAAACCAACCATCCTAGCTCACTTCTTCCTGGGGTTTGTGTTTTACTCTAAACTCTGAAACCCCATTCATGACTTCAGCATCCTTTCTTTTGCTTTTCTTGTTTTCACTTTATTTTGGTTTGTTTTGAGGCAGCGTCTCCTGTACATAGGCTACCCTTGAACTTACATTCCTCCTGCCTCCACTCCCAGGTGCTGAGATTTCAGGAATGAACAACCATGCCTGGACGATCATCCTTCTTCTAAATCTTACCTTGATTCTCCTTTGCACTATCCACTATTCCGGTGGGTTTACAAACATAAGTTAGATGTCAGCTCATATTCCTGCCCTAGCTGCGTCTCCTTATTCTGGTGTAGCCTTTTTCTCTTCCTCTCTAGTCCAACCAGCTCTATCAATATGGCATTTATCTCTGAAATAGCTGTCACCAACCACCCACTAGGATGGCCGGACCAGGGTCCCAGGAAAGCTCTTAGCACTATAGCTCCAGATACTGCTACTTTCTATCACTTAATATTATCTCACAGCATATTATACCAATCCCATCATCAAAAACATATCAAGGACATTCCTGTCCTGATTGATGTTCATTGTGTGCTCTCTTTGTCCCAGGGATGCAGATCATTCCTTTATCATGTGTCCTTCTTCAGTCTTGATCTAATAATGCACATGCTCACATTAGCCCCATCCACATGTTGCCTCCACAGGAAAGACTTTTCACTACTACAACCAGAAAGACTCTTGTTCTCCTATGAAACAAAAGGCACTTTTCTGAATCTCTCTGGTGATGGTTAGTATACTCTGTATTTTGAACAGTTCTTTGCATACATGCTGTCTTAGTCAGTGTTCCATTGCTGTGAAGAGACACCATGACCATGGCAACTCTTATAAAAGAAAGCATTTAATTGGGATTTGCTTACAGTTTCAGAGGTGCAGTCTATTAGCTTCATAGCAGGGAGTATTTGCTAGACACAGGCAGACATGGCAACTGAGATTTCTATATCCAAATCCAAAAGCAACAGGAAGAGAGAGCCACTAAAGCTGGCTTGGGCTTTTGAAACCTCAAAGCCCACCCCCAGTGACAAACTTCCTCCAACAAGGTCACACTTACTCCACCAAGGCCAAACTTCCTAAGCCTTTCAAATAGTTCTACTCCCTGGTGAGTAAGCATTCAAATATATGAGCCTGTGAGGGCCATTCTTATTCAAACCATCATGCATGCCTTAGTTATTCCAGTAATTATTCAATACAGGATGATGTCCAATCCATCTTCACAAATTCCAGAAGCAGGGTAATAACTACTTCTGTGCCTGTATTTAGAAAAGAAGCACACACCTCTAGTGATAGGTGACATACTGGATTTTGTGGCAGGGGACCGTGTTTTCAAGGCAGAAAGGGTTTAGTTTACTTTTTACTCCCCCACTCACCAGGTATTCACCTTTCAGAAGTTTGCTAATTTTTTTAAAGACACAATTTCTTTGTAAAATAGTATGATTTTACCTGTCAGCTTTTTTTGGTAAGATTAAGTCAGGCGGTAATAATCAACTTGTGTGTATACATTCAATAGATTTTGGTCATATTCTTCTCTTCAATATATTTAGAGCATATCTCTAAAGCTTTTCTTTATCTAAATAATTCTTTTACCCAGTCTCATTGTAGGTGTGCAGTGTAACAACAGAACATGAATGGAAGAGAAGGCTACCAAGCAGAAGAACCAACACTGTGTTTTCTTCCCATTTTATTGGAGCAAATTTGAGGAAAACAAACTATTTTACCCACGTAATCTGCTGCAGCTGGGAACTGTTAACAGAGTATTTTACACAAGAGACAAGGAGAGCAAAGGGAGAGGGTCAAATGCAGTAACAAGTGTGAGGTGGTGAGGTACCTTACATCACCTTGTGGAATTTCCACTTTAGTGGAGAGAAAGCCTAGACAATGGAGTTAAGATGTTGCGGTCACCCACCTTGTGACAAAGCTGGGGTGCAAGCTAGGACATTCTGACACCTACCCTCATGTCACTGAGGCCATGTTGGTGCACACACACACCCTTACAGGAGACACAGAATGAAGCTGGTTATTGCAATAGGCTGTCTTATGGTAAATTTTAATAGGCTATAACAAGACTATG
The DNA here is from genome assembly GCF_004664715.2 of Peromyscus leucopus. NCBI lineage: Eukaryota > Metazoa > Chordata > Mammalia > Rodentia > Cricetidae > Peromyscus > Peromyscus leucopus. The sequence continues at coordinate 2,249,354 of NC_051064.1, read as the reverse complement.
GCAATGATATTACAGAGTATCCTGAGAAAGAGTAAGTTTGGTTATTTTGAGATAATGAATTATTCCTTTTAAAATTATTCCTTTTAAAAAGAATAAAAACATCTTGTTTCAAAAGGAACTCCTGAATTATCATTACAGACTATTCTAATAAATCACTGTAATAAAGTAATTTCTCTTACAATATTTTTCTTGGTATCATCCACTAGGCCACATTCTATATAGAAAATATTTAGCACATTTGTTATAATTTTAAATCTATAGGTGCTTTTAATGTCTACACATCTTAAGAGTTGTTGATTATTAAATGTCAATACCACAGACATTCAATACTACTGATAGCTTATGCCTATGATTTGCTTTTACTTTTCAAGCAATAGCTGAATCTGGGTATGTCCTCAAAGAAAGGTTATACATGAATTTGAGTTCCATGTGACATAATTAAAGCAATGTCCACATGTCATGAAAGAGATGATTCCAAAACCTGGTAAAAACTTTTGAATAATTGCTAATTCATATGATGGGTTCATGGATGTGCTGATCTGATTAGGGTCGAAGAAACCACCCACTGACAAGTCATGTTAAATTTGGGAAAAAGACAGTAAAATATTTGCTACAGCCTGGCATGACATTAAAGACCATTTCTTAGCAAAAAGTCCATTTACCTGTGGAAAACTTCTGTCATCTGTTGATTTAAATGGTGAACGTTCGACCTATTCTCTTTAACATTGCTCAGCACAATTCCTAAAATGTTTGTGGTATTGTCAATACATCTTTAACCATTTTCACCGGGCGGTGGTGGCGCACGCCTTTAATCCCAGCACTCGGGAGGCAGAGCCAGGTGGATCTCTGTGAGTTCGAGGCCAGCCTGGACTACCAAGTGAGTCCCAGGAGAGGCACAAAGCTACACAGAGAAACCCTGTCTGGAAAAACCAAAAAAAAAAAAAAAAAAAAGAAAAGCAAAGAAACATCTTTAACCATTTTCTTCTTTTCTACCTATTTATGTTCAATTCTTATGACATGAATACTTTTTTCAATTCTCTCATGTTTTTACAGAATTATAGTCATTCTTGGGGTTGCCCTGATTTGCAGATTAAATAACATAACAAGTACACAGTACCTAAAGTGTAATGCCAAGGAGTGTATCAGACAAGGGCTAATTTGCCCATCCCCCCATTTTGTGAAAGCCTAAATGCTGACACTTTTAATCCAATGACTATGCGTTCCTAATATAGGAACGTTGACATCACTACATTACATTTCCAACTGCCCCTCATGTTTGGTCCCATACTGAAAGCTGATTTCTGCCAGAATTAAATCCTACAGCTAGTTATTACAGAACACAAATATATCTTATTCTGTCAATCTATGTACAGAATATGGTGATATTTTAATTTAAATTAATTAAAACATTTACTATGCAAATCACAAAAATATAAACTATAGACCCAACAAATAATTCATTTAGGTTTTTTGAGTCATCTAAAATTTTGTGTAATCAAAAGTCTATGTGGGTCTTAGGTAACACTCATAATGATTTTTTTAATTGACTTTATGGAAAAAACTGCATTAAATAGTGTCTCAAGGTATAATTTTTTATGGTCTATTAAGCATAACTCTCAAGGACCCTAAACACAACTAAATGAGGTGGAATTACTATTAACTTGTCCTTTAGGTTACCAAGTGCCTGGGCTATTCTAAGTAGCTATATCCGGAACAGTATTTTATGACAGCTCATGACTTTCTGTGTTGAGCTTCCTTGACTTAAAATTTTTACGAGACTGAAAAGTGGCCTCTGAGATGGTGCCCAAAAAGTTGGATCATTATTCCTCACCCTTTAAGAAATAATGTCTCAGCAGGCTGTATTTGAATCCCCGGAGCTCCAGAAGGCGTTAACAGAGTTGTTAACTAACCTCAGCCTGGAACCTATTGTGAAACATCTTAGGTACCTGGAACAATGGTGCTTTAATGGACAGACAGACAGACAGGAAGAAAAGGCTGCCAGGTCATGAAATAACCCCACAGCCAACAGTAGTAGGTACAAAGAATTGCCAACACAAAATGAATGGGTGATTGGGAGGAGATACATTTACATAAAACCACCTGCAGTGGAAATAGATAGGTCAGTCCTGATGGAACAATTGCTCTCTTCACACTGGAATATAAATTAGCAAGAAAATAAACTGCAGAGTGAATTTCTCTTACATCCAAGCTTCTAGTTAGATTACTGCTTTGCCTAACTTTACCATTTTTTTAAAGAAAATCCACAAGAATGGAGACTTGACAGCATGACCCAATGACTGCAATGGTGAGGAATACTTCTCCCTAGCTTCCCGTGCCCAGTTGGTCATGAAACTGCAGAACTGACTAGCATAAGTAAACACAAACAATAAAACAATCTATAAAGTCCAAGAAAACATGTTGATGAGTCTCCTTCGTCATGTCAAGCAAGTCTCAACTGCATCAAGCGTGTCTCCTGAAAAACTGTCTAAAGTTGAAACCAACTTTATCCTTTCTACATTAAGAAATACAAAGATGCATGACCTTTGAAAACTATGTGATTTTGGCTGTGTATATATGGGATCTGATCAATTCTGGGAGAGATCCCCTGTGGCATTCTACAGGCTCCACTGTTCTCTCCATTTTGTTGATGTTTTCAAAACCAAGTCATGCAATGAGAGAAATAAATGACAAAGATTATGAATCTATAAATATTATAAATGCTTAGCTGCTGTATTTTAAGCATGTGAAAGTTAATGGGATCCATCTGCAGTGATGTATTGTTAAGTGATGTATTTCCCTATGGCCACTTTTACACCAGATACTAGAGCATGCATAATAATTAACAGTATCAAGTGTAATGGGACATACATATTAGGCAGGTCATATAAATATTTATAGTCACTATTTCTTAGAACTATAAAAAAAATCTGATTTATTTTCTTTTTCCCTTATTACCCTGGTAACATGCATTCCCTGTGTTTTCCTTCAGCAACATGCTAAATACATTATCTGATGTGATGGACGATCCTCATTGTCAACTTGAGAGGATTTGGCATCATCCCAGAGACACACCTCTGAGCAGGTCTATGAAGGTTTTTCAAGAAATATTTAACAGAGGGAGGAAAGGAAGGACCTCATGAATGTGGGTGCCGCCATCCTACAGTCAGGGGCACAGGACTGAATCCAAAGGGAACAGAAAGCCAGCTAAGCACCAGGAGACTCACTGTGACCTATTACCTCACATTCCTACATCCAGAAGCAGAGGTCTTTTCACTGTCAGCTCTTCCCTGCCACGATGGACCACACCCTCCAATGAGGAGCCTAAGTAATTCCTTCTTTCCATAAGTTCCTCTGCTCAGGTATTTTCACAGATATTTTCTTGGTCTTTTTTCTCACCCAATAGATTCTAAATACACCTGGATTGTTTTATCCATGATGCTTATTGATGAAAAGTAAGTGGGAATCAACCAACCACTAGTTGGGGGTGAAAGTCCACAGCATGGGCTAGAAGTGGCCTGTATGATGGCAAAGTGGGGACAGCCACAAGTGGTAATTAGGCAGCTACATTAATGTCAGCAAGGCCAGGATGCTGATAAGGGAAGGAGACAGGAGAGAGTGAAGAAGTACTGATAACAGCGTCCTCAAACTCTGCAATATGAGGGGACGAAAATAATGAGAATAATGATGTGTAATGAAGATGACAAGGAGACTGAAAGGCCAACACTGAGGGAGCACCAAGATGTGAATGTCAATCTCAGTGTAATGATATTTCCAGGAAAATGATGGTAGCTCCTTCTCTTCACATAGCCTCCTTGTGTTCATTATTAGCTATAGTATTTGGTAAATGGCAAATTTCCCAAATTAAATTGCTTTAATTCTATTGGAGAATGAGAAAGCTTAAAGCTACAGCAAATGGCAAGAGTCATTGCACTGTAAAATAGGTTTCAGACACCAAATAACCACAGATTGATCTCAAAGAAAGATTCCCAATACTCTTAGAAAAGATAACCTAAGGACAAACCTAGAGATTATATATGGAAATTGAAATTGGAGATGTATGTATGTGTGTGTGTGTGTGTGTGTGTGTGTGTGTGTGTGTAATCAAACATTATAAGATTTAGTAGTTCAAACGTTTTTGGTTGAAGCACAATTAAGGAAAACATACACATATGGTTTTTTCAGATAGTTCAGAATTCTTGCAATCTAAGTGATAAATTACTACTAATATATCATAATTTAAATATATATCTTTGAAAACATATTGCTTGCAACTTATAAAATATTATTTACATATTCTCTCATCTGAAAGTTCTGGAAGAAGATATTAATTTCTTTTATGAGACTTGCTTTCTGGACTCTTACATACATTCCCAATGATCTCAACTGGATCCATCAGTATTTGCTTTGTTATCAAAAGTCCTTTTGTCTAATGGAGCAATAATTAGTGTATTATAAGTAAAGGTTTTTCTCTTTTGACTTCATACTTCCTATAATTTCCAAGAGGCTATATCTATAAATCCTAAGGACATAATTGGGTGTACTGGATCAGAAATTAGTCATACTTTCTTTGCAGCTCCAGTGGGGATGATGTGTTACTCATTCGTGATGGTATCTATTAAACAAAATACTCTCTTTAAAGCTTCTCAATGTGTTTTTATTGAACTGCTGGCTGTCTTCCAGAGGAATAGACCCATTCCAAGAAAGCATTCTAAGACTCTTGGTTTTATTTGTAAGTAATTTTTCTCCAAATGACCCTTCAATTTTTAGAGTATCCAATCCCAGGATACTCCTGCTAAACAGCCCCAACAGGACAACCCCCTCAAATATTCCCAAATGACCCATTGTAACCTGACTCCTTTCCTACCTTGCCTAGCATATCAGGGCAGACAATAGTCAAAGCAAAGGCATTTGCTTCTGAGCTTCCTTTCTTTGAAAATCAAAAGGCCTAATCTGTGAAACATTCCAAGGTCAGAGAACCAAGGATTTCAGTTTGAAATATCCAGTCCTTTTGCTTGTATTTTAAAACACAAGTCCCCTTTCAACAGGAGGTTTCATTTCTATCAGAACCACAGCTATTGTATGTCTTGTATACCATACTGAAATAAAATTATATATATTAGAATATTAGCTATGTGTTTGGAAAACAAAAGTGTGATCGTATATTGAAAAGTTAATGTGTGAAAATGTACGTTTGGAAGGGTATTGCATGAACAACTGTCATTTCATGAGGAAATTTTCTATTGGGGTTATATTTAAGATGGTAATTAACTAGTAGCAAACTACAAACCAAACAAAAAATAGTAACTTTCCTAGATCTATCTGACAATTAGATTCCTGGGAATTTCAATATTTAGTAATATTATAGTTAAAAGATGCCTTATTTATAAACAAACTTTCTTCAAAAGATAAATAGGTTGAATCACTTAAGACAAATGCTGTATAGATTTATTGTAATTGGGACAGAAAACTGATTTCTTCATGTAGAATTGTCTCACTGAAGCTTGTGTTAGACCTAACCCCTCATGATACATGCCATTAGCAATTGCCTATCAGTGTGACCATCAATGATTTTTCCATAGATTTCCAAAATTACCTTGAGTGAATGCTTGCACTGTTAAAACCTACAAAATCAATCCTGGCTTCCTATGGAAAGCCAAGGCACCTTAACTCACCTTACTATTTTCTGACTCATCTCCCCAGCTACTCACATGAGGGAACAGAGCTCTACAACATCTAACTGCCCAGTCCCTGTATCTGTCACAATATACATCATCACATCATTGTGATCTTGATCTCATGGGTGTGCTTATATCTATGCTCAAACTGTAAATCAGTGAGGCTGAAGAGGAATCTGTTTGAACCGTGTCGTTGTGGCCAAACCTGTTCTCATCACGAGGTGGACACTCAACAATAAAGGAATACTACTAAAGAAATGAAGAAATAAATGGATTTATATCCTCTCAAAAATCACAACTCATGTGCTACACCTTTTCATTGTCTGAGATGCTTATTGGTCTCCAGATTTGACCATAGGTTTCCTGTGATCTTATGGGCATCCTTAAAAATCCAAGAAAAAATAGGACCAGTGAGATGGCTCAGTGGGTAAAGTACTTGTCATTTGAGCATTAGGACTGGAGTTCAGATCCCAGCACCCACAGCAATGTCAGGTGAGACTGGCAGCCTGTCGTCCATCTTCCCAGCATTTGGAAGGGGGGATCCCGAGAGGAAATATTCTGGTTAGATTAGATGAATTGGCAAGGTCTGAGTTGAAGTAAGAGATTCTGCCTCAATGAACAAGGTGGAGAACAATTAAGAAGGATACTCAACATAAGCCTCTGATCGTTGCATGTGTATGTGTGACACACACACACACACACATTCACACACACAGGAATAAAAATCTTGGGAGAAACACTAAGAAACAATAAACATAAGTAGGCAGTGTTTCTTATCTAATGATCTCAGTGTGCATTCTAGAATACAAGAATAGAATTTATATGATTTTCAGATTCTTATACTGGTAAGTGATTAAGTAGTTGAAAAAAACATCTTCTAAAGGTTTTAAGTAACATTATTATGATCTGTCACTAAAGATAGTTTGACACACATGCTTAAGGCACCTTATCTAGACAAATGATTATTGACATAATTTCGATGTAATATGGTACTTTCAAATTCTCTCATGGAGAATATTTAACTATTTCTTTATAGTCCATTTCATTCTACCAAAAAGTTGAAGTCTATAATAAACTATGCATTTATTATTTTAGAAAACAGTAGGCAAGACCTTTTTTATTTTCTTATTGGCGATAACTAAAATCAATTGAATCAGAACTCAAGATGACTGAAGAAGCAAAATGTCTAAATGTTATAATAAAATTGAACTATTCACCAAACCAGAACAAGCCAGATCAGAGGATCAATCAACTTTTTTGCTTCTCCCGATGGCTGCCGTCCTCCTCTCAGAATAATGAAGTGTTCATGTCTTTCATAGTTAATTGTACTGGACTACTGTTTGGCAATCACCCAGCTCCCTGGCCGAGGGGAAGAGCATTTTGTTTGATGGTTCATCACCAAGGCCTCACTAGCATGATAGCATAGATCACAATGCTACTACTGAGAAAGTAAAAAGCTGAGATTCAGCCCAACCCACCAGCAAGAAGTTTCACTTAATAAATAAAGGGAAACAAAAGGAGGGATAAAGACCAGCAGTATTTTTAAATCAAATATCAAGAGAACTTTTTATCCTTTTCACTTTTATTATAAAGCCATGTGTTACCTACCTCAACTCTTCTGTTCAACACAGTAATTTAGCTTAAAACCATAGGAATGGCATCTATAGTGGAGAAAGTATAAATATACTCGTACCAGGTGAGGGGTTAAAGTTTGAATAGAGAGTTTTTACCAAACTGGGGCAACTATTTTTCTCCATGTAAATATCTAGATAAAAGTTGTTCATAAAATACTAATTTTATTTTGTGGAAAATACTGAGTCACACATCAGCCTTATACAATTGAAAAATGGAGCTTTTAAAAATGTATATTAAGGGAGCTGGAGAGATGGCTCTTAAAGGTTAAGAGCACTGAATGTTCTTCCAGAGGACACGGGTTCAATTCCCAGCACCCGCATGACAGCTCACAACTGTCTGTAAGTCCAATTCCAGGGGATCTGATGCCAATGCACATAAAAGAAAGTTAAATTTTTTAAAAATGCATATTAAAAATGCATGCTAACTGTATTTCTCATTAAATCCTGGAGGAGGATTGGGGAAAGTATGCATTGAACATCAGGAACCAGTAAAAGAGCCACAGATAGCAGCCCAGACACTGCCACACGCAGAAGTTAACAAGATTGAACTCATGATGACATTTACCTAAAAAGCCAATCATAGGCCAGGGGAATGAACTCCCCTCTACTTGAAATTGAGACTTTTAGAAACCACTTGGATTTCTGTTCACATTCTGTTCATGTGTCTCTCCCTGGAAATAACCTCTTTCCTGGTGATCTTTCAGACAGGTTGCAAGAGTGATTTTGAAAGTGGGGTCACTGCAGTCTCCTCAAAGCTCAGCCAACTTTCCTGTCCTTCATGCCACCACCCCCCCCCAAGCATTTTAGAGCCTGTTTCTCCAATCACAGAGTCAGGCTGTAACTTGCTAACTTACTACCTGTTTCTTCTAAGAGCTCCAGTTCCTGCCTTTGTGTCTTTGCTACTTATGATAGTTTCTGGCTCATAACAGGGGCACAATATATATTTATTTTAAATTAATGAATGCTACTCCATGAAAAGCTATGTCTTTTGACTATGATAATAAAAGAAAACCCAAATCTGTGAGAACAGAATCTAAGATGACAAAACTACTCTAACTACAAGTAGGAAAGTCATTGACCTACAGTTACCCATTGCCTCAGGGCTACCTTAATAGAGATGTCTCTTGCTACACTAAGAAGCCCCTCATTTGGAGGATGTATTTTTAGTGTCCTAACCAAGGCTCTGGCCTTTAATGTCCCTACTGTCCTGGGATCCTTGTGGCCTGTTTTGGGCAGGAGTTCCAGATATGCTACTTTCTCTCTGAATTAAGATGTTGGTAAACTGATAAAATAGTTCTATGAGTTGTAGCAAAGCATTTACCTTCTGAAGTTCCTTCCTTATCCAGCAATCATGGGGAGAGGCTGGGATGTGGAAGAGCAGAATGTACAATAGGACTCACTTGGGAACACACTTGAGCAGGAAAAGAGCTCTCCAATCTGACATCATCTCCTCACTGCCTGTCAAAAGCTTTATAACTGCCAATCACACTCAGAATAAAGCCCTATCTGCACAAGTAAAATCTGTCATGGGGAAGTCATCTTTGCAGACCTCCATCTCAGGATGATATCAGTCTCAGTGGTCCAGCCAAACTCCTAGATGCCTCCATGCTAGCAGTCGCACATTTCCTGACTTTCTTCTTGGACCCTGGCATCACCTCCACAGCAGTCACATGTCCCTAAAACACGCCATGATTCTTGCCTACCTTTTACTATAGGCCATGAAACATAGTTCTGTGTATGCTGTACTGTGAGTGCCCAGCTTGGTGCCTTGTGTCTAATATCATGTCATAAGTTTCCAGGATGAATAAATTACTACCTGGAAAGCCCTGCCTGACAGCCATTCAGGTTCCTGAATTAAGAGTTGGCCATTATGTGTATTGACTAAACATGGATATATCGTGGCAAATTCTTCCACCATTATTGGGAAAATAAGCCATGCTGTGGTCAATTTAGTAGGTGCAAAGGAAGATATGATATTCATTTTGGAGTATACAACAGACATAATAACCTTTTTAAAATTTTAGTAATTTTCATATGGCTTTTCTTCACAATAGATACAAGAGAACCTCATTTGTTAGGTGAACAAGAAAAAAACAAGTTCATAAATATGCATGCAATAAAGACCTGTATAGTTACATAACTGAATAGTAAATTAGGATCTGAGCTTGCTGTATTTTGTAAACAATAGGGAAGAAAAACCACATCAGCATCTACTCAGAAATTGATAAGTTTATTAGGAGCATAAGAGTGATAATATCAGAGAAGTAGTTTGAATTTGGCAATTTAATTATTTGAAAAATTGAAAACAGATAGCATATTAACTCAAATTAGAAAAAAAAAGTTTTTACAAAGCACATAAATAACAAGAGGCATGTTGCTAATGCAATGCATGAGATACTATATTTTCACACCCCCATCCCATCTATCCTTCCTGTTTCTTGCTCCTGAAATCAGACATGCATTACAGAACAACAAAAAAGTTTATATGTGTTGAACACGAGTGACAACACATAATGCTTTACATTTCAACAAGTGAAATTGCTCAGTAGTAGGAGGCCATAATAAATACATAATACAATGTGGAATGAATAAGTAATGATGGAAATAAAGAGAGGAAATGAGCTGGGAACGCAACTCTGTAGTGTGATGCCTAGTAAGCAAGAAGTCCTGGGCTCCATCTCCAGCACTACATAAAAAAAGGCATGCTAGCAGACATGGTGGCATGTGCCTGCAATTCTATCACTCAGGAGGTAGAGGCAGGCTGATCAAAGGCCAGAAGTTCCAGGACAGCTTCCCTAAATAGAAGTACAAGGCTAGCTTGGGTTATGTGAGACATTGTCTCAAGAATAGCAGGAGAGGGTTTGGGAGAGATAGCTTAACTGTTAAGAATGCCTGTGATTCTTCCAGAGGACCCAAATTCGGTTTCCAGTCCCTAGGTTGGATGGGTCACAATTGACTGTAACTCTAGTGTTAGAGGATCTGACACTCCCTCCTGGCCTCTATGGTCACCGGCAAACACTTGGCATATGCACATACACACACCACACACACACACACACACACACACACACACACACACACACACACACATAAACAACAGCTTTTAATCCTGAAAAAAGAACAGAAATGATAACTATACTGCATATTAAGACAAGATGAAAATGATTCAACAACATCCTTATATGATGCTCTTCAAGAGATAATGACCTCAAGGAACACTAGAAACAATTGCATCTCAATGGATTCTCACACACACACACAAATTAAGCTTTCACTGAAACAAATTGATTTCTCGTAGCCTTCTTAAGAGAGAAAAACAGCAAGGAACTCCAATGAGAAAGTTGATGTTGACATCACCAGTCAAGGAGTGTGCAATTGCAGGTACAGAGGGAGGGGAGTGACCTAGCCCACAGTACTAGTTTACCATACATGATCATCATAACAGTACTGACCTAACTCTGACTGTCTGGGATGTAGTCAGTCTGGTAGCCAACAACTGATGCTGTTCACAATTGCAAAGGTTCAATAATAAGGCCTAAAAGACAAGTACAACTAGTAATACAAAAGGATAGATGACTTCAAAATAATGACATCATTTTATAAATTCTCATCAAGTAGTTTCAGTAATATCATGTTCCATAAAAGGATATCTAATCTTTCAGATAATTATAGAACATAAATCACCAAATACTAGGCTTAATTTTTAATACATGAGGTTCCTTGTTTTCTACAATATATTAGATATACTAATGTTTAGCCAATATTTACACTATCTATGACACCCTGCAGGCATGGAAATAGCAGAAAAATATTCCTGCAAATTTATAATCTAAAAGATAGAAATGGAAAAGGGTTGATGATTTGTATAGGTAACAATCAAAACATTACTGCATCAAAAATAGCACAAAATTTACATCCCATACAAACTAGGTATAAAAAGTTCTAATCCATTTATAAAAGATAAATGTTTCAATCAAAACTATGTAAATCCACAAATAAACAATTTACTAATGAATACAAAGTTTGATCTCATTATTAATAAGGAACGACAAACTAAAAATAATAGAAATAGTCATTTATTGCTAGAATAACTAAATGGCAGGGTAGGGATGTTCTTTAGTATTGATCCTATAATGAAAACCAATCAACCCATCTTGGCAGAAATTTGCAGCATATGTTAAACCATGTGCATAACCAATAAACTCTCTTCCTAGGAATTTTCCAGAAGTACTCTACTGCACAGTAGAGTAGCTAAGGATAATGACAGTGCATTGTGCATCTCGAAGAGACAGAAGAAAAGACGTTCAGATGCATGGTTCAAGGGGATAGTGTGTACTTAACATTAATGAGGTCATGGGCTATATTCCAAGTGTTACCCTAAGTTCCCCAAAATAAAACAGCACAAAACAAAACAAAAAGAGAGTGAGAGAGAACAAAAGAATGTTGAATATTGTCAACACAAAGCTCTGACAAACGTATGAGGTTGTTATATTTACCGAGTAAACTATTACAAAATATGTACATGTATGAAAACATCACAGTGATACCCAAGAAATAAATGCACTTACTAGTCATTTAATAAAATAAAACAAATACAAGGAAAACAACCAAGAAAGTATAGCATAGGATGTAGCAAACAAATATGTTCCTAAGAACAATTGTTCACACTTCTTGTCTGAGGATTATGTGTAACAATCTGCTTTAATTCTTATATTAATTACAAAAATCACAATTTGTAAAAGCAATAATGGGAAGATTAAAATATTTTTTCAGAATACAAGGAACAGAATCAAGAATTCAAATCATATTCCTATCATTCTGAAGTCTTAATAACCAATTTATAAAATAAAATAATTAATTTCACATTAAGAAAAACGAACTGTTCTTCCTGGGCAGTGGTGGTGCATGCCTTTAATCCCAGCACTTGGGAGGCAGAGACAGGTGGATCTCTGTGAGTTTGAGACCAGCCTGGTCTACAGATCGAGTTCCAGGATAGGCTCCAAAGCCACAGAGAAACCCTGTCTTGAAAAAAAAAGAAAGAAAGAAAAGAAAAAAGAACTGTTCTGTTCTAGGACAAAATATAGAGCATCAGTGGCAGAGAACTGAGAAGAGACCAAGATCCCTAAAAGAAACAGGAAAATGCTACAGCCAGTTAGAACTGTAGTAACCACAAAGATCCTTTACAATCTAATATTCTCAAATAAATAAAAATGATATACACATATAAAACTTTCATTCACATAATTGCTAAATTAAAAATTAACATAAATTAGAGCTATGGTACACACAGTGGACTATTTCTGAATCAGCCAAACTCTTTATCATTGTCCAAATTGTCAAGCCATCATCAAATATTCAAACTGGATTTCAATATCACTCCATGGACTTCAGGGAGGCCACCACTGAGGTTCAGAACGCTTTTCTGGAGAGCTACAATTTTTACAGGAACACACACACACACTGTTCTATATAGGGGGAAAAGCCCTGAATGAGGCTCAGAGATAGATCCAAGTTAGCATTCTAGTGTCATAACTGGCCCAACCAATCTTCACAAATCAGATATGGGATTCGCCATGGTAGCAGAAAGAGTGTCTTAGAGTCACAAAGCAGACTAAGTGCCTTCTTCTCCAAATCACAGTCCCAATAAGAATGGAGTGGAAAGAGAGTGATGGTATAGAAAAGGAACAGAATTATTGACTTCTGGAAAATTACTTTTTTTTTCATCTTTACTGCTATGTCTCCCTCTTACAATTAATACAAAAAGAAAGTTACAGGTTAGCTAAGAAAGGAAATAACTTTCTTTGCTAAGGTTTCCCCCCTTACTTCCATCAGAGACTGACATAGGGATAGCAAATAAATTTTAATTTGCCCACACCTTCTGCTTTTGATGAACTGCCAAGAACACCATGCCCAAAGGGACTCTGAATGGCTGTACTAATTATATTAATTATGGATGTCTAAGTGTAAGCTCAAGAGAAAGTAGGGATTGCTTACAGTTTGACTGTATTCTTTGCTGGCATTTAAATCTAATATATTTCTATTCTGGCTTAAATACATCCTCAATTGTCATCTTCTTTTCATAGGAATATAAGCAAAAGAATATGCCTGGTGATAGTGTCTTCTAATTAACATTAACTGAGACAGTAACTATGCTTTAAAAAATAACACAGAAGTAAGAAGTAGACAAAAAGATTTATCTGGGTAGTAAGCAGGGAATACAATTCTATAGCCCTCACTCCATGTGAGTTAAGAAACTAGATTTCTATGTTTTCCAGAAGCCTCTGAAAAGTCTTTTGTAGACAAAATAAGAAATTACTAATATAAAAGAGACAATATACAGTGCCTTTGAAAGACGAAGCTTTATTTTGTCATGTTTATTGTCATTTTCAAAGAATGTTCAAAAAATGGTTAGATGAGTTCCCTAGGCCAAAGGGAAAAGGATGGTGTTTAGATTCGATATGGGTTTGAGTTTCAGCTCTGCCATCAGGCATTTCATGTGTTCATGTCCATATTCGGCAAAAATTTACTGAGAACTACAGGTAATAGGAAAGTACAAACAAAATGTTTCTTAAAGTCTACAGTACATTTTGAATATTGGGCTAACAAATAGCAAAGTAGAACGTGTCAAAGGCTGAGACTCAGTGGCAGGAGGGAGAAGCTAGTAGAGGGGTATTCCCTCCCATCTGTACTTAGAAAGGTACATCCTACTTCTTTATATGGCTATTCTGGGCTTATGGTATGAATTCTTTTACTCAACCATTCCTCTGCTCAAGCTGAAGATGACTGGATCCAGCATCTTAGCACTGCTTAGACCATGTTCTTTTGATGAGAAAGTTATGACTCTAACAGTATCAACGGACACTCACAAAGCCAGAGTAAGTTCTTATGTGAAGTTGGTGTGGTTTTAGAGCATCCATACTAGACATGAATTCAGAAACTCTTCTTGGATGGGAGCTATCCCCTGGGAAGCCTTTCAGATAACCACAAGCATCTGAGACCCAGGTCCTGGTTAATCACTAGCAGGTTAGCCTCATGGAGCACAGCACAGACTAACAGCAGAGGAATGTGAAGTCTGCTTACAGAATTTTAAACATAAGGCAAAACACAGAGGGTATTTTTTTTCCTTATCTGAATTAATGACACATTGTCTGTTTGGTGAGAAAATTTGAACTAGAATTAATGCGCTTCCAGATATATGACATAGCTTAAAAATACATTTGCCACTGACTCTGTGCAGACAGACTGTACAGTCTTAGAATGCAATCAACCTTATGCAGTATAATTAACCATCTATCAAAACATCTGAAGACACTGGCAATATCTTACATTATTTTATTTGTACCGAATTAGCAATTAACTCAGTTCAATAAATCTGACTCTATCCCCAAAACACCTATAATAAGATAAACCACATGTATTTGAGTAAAAAATGAAAAATAATTTTATACTATAATATATTTTATTCATCTCATTTATCTATATAACAAATATTATAAAATTTTGAAATCAGTTTCTTTCTGCTTTTTGTTCTAGGATGTTAGGCCACATAAATAACGGGTTCAGATGTTCTTCCCAGGTGTAATAATGGAATAGTGACTTCCCACTCTGTTTTTTATAAAGAACAGGTAACTCAGAATGCCTTAGACGCTGAATGCTACCTGACATGCTGAGATTTCCCCCCAAGCAAATAAGTAAATAAGCATTGGTAGATTTCCCACATTTAAGGAAACAAGAAATTTTGATCTTGCACAAGTACTTAATCTTACTTGGAAAAAAAATATTTTCATCTACAAATTGAAAAAGAGTTGACTATACTCTTCTATAATTCCAATTTAATAGCACACAGCCAGAATAATGGACTGCAAATGAGTACTTAATGAAAAATCACTTTAAAGTTAAGAAAATCATACGTAACAGAAATGGTTATGTCACGCAGGGGTGGCAGGCAAGCCTGTAGTAGTCAGAGAATACAATAGTCTTCAACTGACATCTTTTCCTTTTAAAAAACTTGGCTCTCTGGAATGAAGTAGTTCCTACAAAGTTCTCTTTTAGTACTAATTTCAGTTTGTTTTGCTAAGTTATTTTTTAATCTGGATTACAAAAGAAAAAGGCAGCCATTTGCCAACTTAAATTCTGATATAGAAGTAGATAGTCATTAAAAGTTAATAGTAGTTTCAAATCCCATAAATTAACTTCAATGCAAGTTGAAATGGGAACCACAGCCGTGTTCATGCAAAGGTATTTGAATAAATAAGACAGTGGATTAAAATCTTTAAAATGATATTATTATAGAAAGTAGAGAGCTGTATAAAGGACATGGTAAACCTGGAGTGGAAGTTTTTATAATGATCTGAGCTTAGAGCAATTAAAATGAAATTTAAAAAAAAAGAAATTATATAATTAATGAAAGATGCTAAATGCAAAATTCTAAAATCTGGCCACTAGGTAGAAACAAACAAACAAACAAACAAACAAAAAGACAGACCCAGACCATAGATATATGAAGCAAAAGGGTAGATGTTTTTCTAACAGAAAAAAAAAAAGGTAAAATAGAGGTGTGGGTTCATGAAGCAAGCTATAAAACTTTGAGTTACAGACTGGAGACATGTACAGACAAATAGGTAAATAAACCAATTATAGCACCCTGAATAAAAGTGGCGTCTTATTATGAAGTAGAGTTGTAGATACTGGACATTTTTTCTTCATTTTGTCAGTATCCACTACTTTGTTAAGCGCCATGTGAAGTACTAAACACAAAGAGCCAAGGCAGAGCTGCATGATGGGCGTTTGGAAACCAACAGAGTATATTCACATTATGTGAAGCATGAACATAACCAAAGACTTTAGGTTTAATAAAATCAGCCTTGTTTTTCTCTGTGGTGTTTACAGTTATGCATTCTTCATGCTGATATCTCTAGAGAAGTAAATGGTAGGAAGGAATTTGCCAAATGCTGGAAATTTTGTTAGTCTTGGTCTCAGAAGTTACCATCAGTTCAGTTATCATTTTTCTCTGAAAAAAAAAAGTGAATTGCAAGTAAAACACAAACTCTACAAATACATAGCACATGGGAGAGGTATTCTTTGCTTGTTGTTTTAAAGATTTTGTAGAAAAGAAAATGTAATGTGGTGAGGTTTTGTGCTTAAATGGGTCATAGTTGGGAAAAGTGAGAGGCTTACAAATACCCTAACTTGGGTTAACTGTCAGAGTCCTGTGGTCTGGTCCTGGTCATTAGTTAAGATTCCGCCCATGCCGAGGCCCAGTACAGGTGAAAGGACTTTGACAGATGACATTCATCAGAGTCTACGTGACTTTCTTAAGTGTATTTTATTAATATTGGCTTTTCTCTTAAACTCTATATCTTCACATGTAAAGAATTTTCATTTTCTCATACCTGATGAGAAATGGTTATTTCTGAATTCTTCCAGAAATGATTTTTAAACCAATACTTTTTTAACATGTTTGGGACAGAGATTTCCTATCCAAAATAAAATAACTATCCAAGGTATCTCAAGATATTTTTCACTATATTTTTAAATGCAAGTAATAAGAAAATAAAAAAACAAGGACTTCAAGAAACTGAAGTTTTGAAAGCTGTGATTGTGGGAGGATCTTAATTTAACTATCTGCTTAGGATTTTCTACCATCAAACAGAAAGAGTTTTTTTGTTGGTTTGTTTTGTTTAGGTTTACTTTTTAAAGGAATTTATACATTAAACAGCAACACAACTTGGCTTGTAGCCAGATGGAAAAGTTTGCTGAGAACTGAATCCTGCAAGGCTACATTCCCATCGACTACCAGCAAGGCTACAGAAACAAGCGTGGTGTTGGACATTCCCAATGCTGTACTCAGTGTGTTGTCAGAGGTTCCTGCAGACAGTAGATGCTTCCCTCTGACTCTCATTTTGCCATCATTTTTTATTAGAAAAAGTACATACATACCGTAAGAGTAATCAACTATGTTATGATCACGATATTACACCTTGAAATTATTTCAAGATTTGACATTACTTCAATCTACAAAAGTTTCTCTGGTTCCTTCACCATTCCTTTTATCAAAATTATAACTTCTCCATGTGTATTAAAGAAAGAGTATTTAGCAAAAATTTTAGTTATCTCTTGGTATGCATAAAGAAATCATTGTCGTTAGGTTTAAAAGTTAAAATGAATCTGTATACCCACACATATTTACAAAACTATGTAAAGTTGATAAAAACAGGTGAGCAGCTTTCCAAATATCACTTTTATTTTAGGGCCTTAAAATGAGAACAAATATAAACACAGAGCACAAACTTGTCCTGCGACACAGCTGCTCTCCTGTACAAGGCTGCTGCTTTAAGTCAATCACCTCAAAACAGAAAGACGGGAAGAAAAAGAAAACTAGGCCCATACACATAAGAAGTATGTGTTTTCATACATACTTGGAAATTATTGGCATAATAGTGTGCTAAAAATAAAATAAATCTTTTCCATTTCCTCCTGTTATTGAAAATCAAGATGCAGGTCACCATTGAGCTGATCAATGTGCAAGGCTCAAGGGTATAACAGGGAATTTGATACCCCAGAAGAGCTAATTTTTAGACTGCCCTTCAAAGATGAACAGTTATTTCCTAGAAGACAGAAGAGCTTTTAGATTGGAAGGAGGCTGAAAGTTCACATCACCACAGCTATATCATTAAACATGGGAAACATGAATCCTAAGAGTAGATTGGGTGTCCGAAAGAATTTCTCCATACTATATTTCTAGGCTCATGTTCAGAAATAAGTAAGTGAAACAAGAACATCTATCTCACAAACCCTTTAGCAATGCATAGGAGATACAGAGATTCTTAATTACTCTAACATGAGCCTTAGTGGTATACACATCTTTAGGGATAATGACTCTACCCATAGAGTTTATGCTTCACTAGCAGCAAAGAAAGTCAGAGCAGAAAACCAAACCTAAATCACATGGGCTGTCACAAGCATTGATCTATAATGGCCAAGGTATGGTCAGAAAGGTCAAAGGAGAGAATAGATGTTCAAATTTATGATCCTTAAGCAATGAAAGAGTTCACTGTAGACAGTCAGCCACATTTTTAAAAAGGTCCTGAGTCTTTCATGGGGGAAATCACAATGGAGTTGCAAAAAATGAGACACCAAGACCAACATATTATAGTCCTGACCTCTGAGAAAACTGAAATTAAAATCTCTAGATTTATCTCTCTTGATACTTCTGATCAGACCTAAAAGTATCTGTGCACAGCTATGTTGACAATGGGACCATTACTAACTAGTGATACCTAACTACTGCAGATAAAAAACAAAACCAACAAAACTCACCCTCACTTTGCCCTACTTAGTAATTTGTCTTAGTCAATCGGGTAAAATAGGCTTCAATTTGAGTTCCTTTATCAGATTTCGCTTGGTCTGCACAGATTCCTTCTCCAGGACCACAGTTAGGGAACTTTAACATTTTCCTTATGAGACTCTAAGTTAATTCAGTTGCTCACTAGAGTTTCATGTGTCCTGAAATATGCTTAAATTAAAACACCTGCAAAAGAACAATTGCATTGACAACCAGTATCAAAACAGAGGTGTGGCGCATCTCGCATCTATCCAGCATGGTTTTAGCACATAGTCTTCAGCATGATGTTCATAAGTGACACATAGACACAAGTGATGTTTACACAGGTTTGTAAGTGCTCTGTGAGAAGTTCAGTGTTCCACTGGGGAATGAAGACATGGCTCTGTCTACGAGGTTCAAGAAAGACTGAAATCTGCAACCATGTCAGTATCGAACTTTATCATATTACTTCCTTTCAACTTCCTAACGTTCATGGTTCTCTATTATCACACACTGCAAATGCAAGCAGTAAGTGTAAAAGTTATAAACAGCTTAAATTAGAATATAGCAAATATTTGAAAGTGACAGTTTTTACTCATGAACTTACGGAAGCAACCCTTTTAGTAAAAGATTTGTGTGTGTGTGTGTGTGTGTGTGTGTGTGTGTGTGTGTATGCAAATGTTTTACCTAAGAGTTTGAAATTACATAACAACGATTATAACACAAACAGAAAGGAAATCCAAAGTGGCTTGCAAGACATCAAGCAATAATGCACCTCGAGAGGTCAAGCTGGGTTGCTTGACGAGGGCCTTTTGGTCACTGCCAGTTCCGATTTAAGAGTATGCTATTGATGGCCACACCAAAGAGGCCTGAAGGAAGTAGAGACTATTAAATCACTTGTTTACCTCAAGTGAGCACCAGTGGTACTCAGTCAATGATTTTATTGATCTGAATACTGTTCAATTAAGTGTGTTTATTTTGATTCTGTGATTAACATGCATTTGCGGAAGGCATCCTCACAGTGAAACACAGTCTAAAGTGATCCCGTCTGTTCCCTCACCTCTTTCTCGCTTGCTTGTGTCATTTTGATTTAATGGGTTGTGCATTAAATGAACAAATATTACAACATTTGAGAGCAGAATTTAGTGCGATGCCTAACCTCTTGGGTCTTCTGAGAACTCATTTCATCAGAACAGTACGTGAACTGAAACGCAAGGCAAAAGGTAGTAATTAAATGCAAGGGACAGGATTCTTTTCTGGATGATGGGTAAAGGTACAGTTATGTGGTTGCTGATAGAAGTAAAACTGATTTCCCTGCCAAAATTGTCAGTTTTAGATTGTTAACTCAAAAAGCAAATGAAGAGGAAACAGATGGTAAAATGAGAGAAGTAGGCGAAGAGTTCAACTTGGAAACCTGTGTGACTCTGACGTCACCCAATGATGGGTCAATACCGTCAAATTCTCATCCTTTTGCTGACTGGCTCGCCACACACAATACCTCTATTTTCTGCTTATCCCTTTTTCTACATCCTCATTTGTACCCCCAGGAACAAATTTGCTGGACCTATTTATGTGGAAACACTTTTCTTCCCAAACCAATCAACAACCATTCCCACATAACAATGCAACTGAGGAGAATGCTATTTCTGAGATTCTATCAATAACTTCAACATGCCACTGAATGAAGGCTGAAAAATATAACCGGAAAATGCTGCCTGGATGGAATTCTTCAAAATCAATTATGCTTCTTTCTTTAGTACAGTTATGGCTGAGAACATAATCATCCCCAAAGACGGAGGAATACAAGAAATCATGAACCACTCTTTTTTTCCCCCCAAAACTGTATATTCTGAAACTTTTTTGAATGGGTGTTTAAATTAATGACAAACACCAGAAATGAAAGCTTTCAGATGACCAGCATTAAAAAGCAGCTATATTTCATTTACACCACAGAATCATCCAGATTCCTTAGCTTCTCCCAAGATGCCATGTCTGATTCCTTTTCTTATGCTTTTTGCTAAATACCAACTGTCCATGATTCCACTCAAAAGATGCAAGTGTCTGTTCTAGGAATTGTCTCATACAAAAATGATTTAATGACTCTTTCTGGCTACCTACTTTAGATCTTAGGACTGTAGACTTCTGTTTGTGATACAGAATAAGAAGAAGCATCACCTAACACCTGACCTGACCTTCGCCACTGGCACATAGTCTCCAGGACTACTGCCTGAGTAGATTCTGAAAACTGCTTTTCAGAGTTTTCAGCTCAGATTGCTTTATCTTCTCCCCTAAAAGGGCTATAGTTTCCAAGTTTAA
Organism: Peromyscus leucopus; assembly: GCF_004664715.2. Classification (NCBI taxonomy): domain Eukaryota; kingdom Metazoa; phylum Chordata; class Mammalia; order Rodentia; family Cricetidae; genus Peromyscus; species Peromyscus leucopus. The sequence goes on along the minus strand of NC_051064.1, from coordinate 2,228,406 downwards.
GAGACTTACAAAATGTAAGCACACAGATCTTATTCAAGGACTGCAATCATCTCTCCTTTCCATTGCATGGCCAGACTCCATACATCACTATTGGATTTTAATGTCATCTGTTCTCAGTCTCCATATATTTTCTAGATGTTGCCCTCTCCTCCTAGCAGATTTTCCTTAGTTTCCTTCCCGAAAGCTTTGCTCTTGTGGTATTTTCAGTCTTTTTTTTGGAAATCTCCATCACCTTCTTCTCGTATTCTAACTCCAAATGTAGGAAACACCTCCTGCATTTCTCCATGCACTCTTGGGTTCTCAATAGTCTCCTGAAAATCTCATCCACTCTCCATCTGTTAATTAGTGGATGTGATTTTTTTATGTTTATAACAGTCACCCTGGTTTCTCTTATTCTTCTTCCCATCAAATACAGATTTTCTAAATACTGTACTCAATGCCCTGTTTCCTTATCTCACTCTGATACAGCTTTCCTCTTAGTCACTGAATATTTGAAAACACACTTAGAGGATGAGGACTGAGAGCTGTAGAGTTCTTGCCTCGAATGCAGATTTGATCTCCAGACCTGCATACACTGGTGGTGCATGCCTATAATTCTAGCACCTACAGCGATGACAAAGATCATCCCCGGCTACATAGTTAGTTAGCGATCACTTTGGGACACATGAAACAAACAAGCAACAAAATAAATAAATATATAGCCTATATTTATTTATAAATAATATATAAATATAAATATATAAGCCTAACCTAAACAAACAAATAAGGAACCAGCTTAATCACTTATAACTTGGCTGACTACTTCTCTTCCATTACTTTATAACCAGTTCTTAAGTTCTGAACAGTCTATTTTAGAAATTCTTCTAAATACTCCACTTTCTACCATTTCAAACTTTTTGTTTATTTTTGTTTTTCCAAACATTGTTTCTCTGTGTAACTAACCTGGCTGCCCCAGAACTCACTTTGTAGATCAGCCTGGCCCCAAACTCACAGAGATCTGCCTGCCTCTGCCTCCTGAGTGCTGAGATTAAAGGTGTGCACCACCAGCTAGCATATGACTTCAATTCTTTCTTTCTTGGTTTCTCTATTTACTTGATCTCCATCCCTAATTTTAGATTTTCTTCTCCTTCACAGTAACATCACCAATCAATCTATCCCATATGTTTCTTTCTCTTCTTCCTGTCCTATCTTTCTATTTCTCCCCCTTCTCTTCTTTGTATTTTATTCTCACTATCTCCTTTGTTTCTCCTTTCTTCTTAAAATTTTCATCTAATGCTAACAAGCATGTTCTATATACTTGACAATACAAAAACACACAAAGAAATAAGCAGAATTCTTCCCCTTAGATGCTGACTCAACTGACCCAAGCTTAAATGGACTTAGCAAACAAATGCATAGTAAAGTTGGCACTGTAGGCACACACTTCAGAAACCTTCTTCCCCAAGGGTTACAGATGGCAGTGGTTTAAAGGTAACTTATTTGTGAGGACCAACTTTGGTTTCTGCAGCTCCAGCCATGCAGTTGTGCGAATGATTTCTCTTTCTTTACGGACCCAATAATCTATAACGCTGACTAAAAATTTTGGATTGAGAGTTGAAAATGTATCCACTAAGGGACAAGAAGGAAATCTCCTATGAATTGTTTTAGAGCTGGATCGCTCCTCAAAAGTCAAGACCTAAAAATATAAGAACCACTATATATTTATATCTTTTTGTAGCAAGCACTTGTGACATTACATTTCTACTTGAGAATTCCTTTTCTCTTAATCATTTCATTTAGCATGGTGGGTGGACACCAACACCTGTAAGACAAAGAGAATTACTCAGACTTCAATCATATCTCAGTCTGCCTCTACTTATCCTTGTCTTCGCATGTGGTGGTTGGCCCTGTAAATATTATATGGTCCAAGTCAGACTTTATCTCCAGGAAGCCTTTCCCTACGGCTATACCAGAAATAATTCTTTATGCTTCAGCCTGTCTTGACACAATTTCAACATTTTCAAATGTCACCTTTGCATTGTCGTAAGAAAGAATTCATAAACACACTAAATAAATAGGTAAGGGAAGGGATTGGGTTTTTTTTTTTTTTCTGAGTCAGACTTTAATGACATCAGTTTCTTAAGCTTTGAAATTCAGTATAGACTAAGGGTGAGGGAAGAATTGAAATCAAATGTCATAGAACTTTCTGTTCTTGGAGAAGCTGACAAATGTCCTGAGTCTATTGTCTATGACAGTGATGTGTCTTGGAAGCCATGATCCTTATTCACCACTGATCTAATGCTTCAAACCAAGAATGAACAATTTTTCTGTATCATGGATTCTGCTTAAATTCTCTTATATGAATCTATAAGAAATTGGGGGGGGGGTTTAAAAAGATAATTCTTATTCCACTGATTTCTTTGGCTTTATAAGAACAAATACAGCAAGCAGACAAAGCACCAGAAATTAAGTCAGATGGTGTGTACAGTGCAGGACTGGTGGCCGGAAGATCCTGGGGATGACTGTCTCTACCTTTATCCCACTCGGACAGCAAAATGATCAGCAGCATTTCAGAGTCTGTTTCTAAATCTCCACTTGCATCTTCACATATGTGAATAAATTTGGGGATTCTTGTCCCCAACCTGCCCTGGTCAGGTCAGCACAACTGTGTGAAAGTCATCAAAAGACTCACCCTGAAGCTGGAGGGTGGTGACATGTACTCAAGGGATGAGGTCAGGCAAGGTTGTCTGAGACTGTGCCAGGAGATGGTTTTGATATATCTACCCCAAACAGGACACTAGCAAGTGCAGCAAGGAAAATCACAGCTGGTGTTTTTACAAAGATTCCTTGCTCTTACAAGTCCTAAACTCCTTCCTTCCTAACATGATCCTCACTTGTAACCATATGACCAGTTCAACTCCAGAAACATGAAAAGACCTTGCATCTCCATTTAAGAAGTCATGGGAGGACAGGGGACTCTGTGGTTGATATGTAAAATGAATACAAAAATCTCTTAATAAAAAAAGGAGAAAAAATAAAACATAAAAGCAAAAAATAAAAATAAAAAATAAAACAAATCGTAGGCCATCTATTACTTAATAGGCACAAATTGTGATTAATAAAAAATACTGTTTATTTCCTTTGAGTAAAGAAGAGAGAGAGAGAGAGAGAGAGAGAGAGAGAGAGAGAGAGAGAGAGAGAGAGAGACTGTATAGTGCCTGGTAGAGAGTACTGAGGACACAGTACTGAGGACACAGCACCACTTCCATGATGCTTCTGCCAAAGCTACAGAACCTGTGTCACAAGCAACACTGGAAACAACCGAACTGAGGAGTATCCTGCTAGCTTGTATGCATTCCTTCAAATGTTGGGTGTGCAAGCATCAAGGAAGACTGGTAACTTTTCCAGACCGAAGGCAACGCAGGGAATGTGACAACTAAATGTTCTGCGGCATTCTCAGCTTTATCTCGGGTCTACCTGGTAGACCTGATGAATGGTTAGTTAGTAGTGGTGTATGGACATTACTGACTTGAATTTGTGTGTGGTTATGCAGAGGAATGTGCTTATAGGAAAGACGATCAAGCAGCAAGTCAATCGCTTGCCCTAAAAGTCATTCAAGGAAAATTTTTTTCTATTTGTAACAAGGAAATTTGTTTTCTATTCGTAGCTTCTTTGTAAGTTTCTTGTATGTCTCAAAAATAAAAATTAGTTCTATAAAAACATAAAACAAGAAGTCATGCCACATTGTCCCCTTACAGAAGTATTTGTGCTCTGAGTTTTAAATGTAGATTTGTAGATGCTATCTGACTGAATTTAATATGGATTAATATGGATTTAACCTGGCAAAGCATGGATGAGTTCAAATGAAAGAAACAGTACCACTTCCAGTTGGCTAAGGCCACTACTAACAAGTTTTGATGGACTCTTGAGAGTTAATGGTGAATATAACACTTTTTTCAGGATCTGCCTTTCCTAAATGCAATTACAATCAGCTCATTTCAATGCAATATCATAATAGGAAGATTCATAAAAAATAACTTAACTTATTTAATGATGGACTATGTTCTAGGGACCATACAAAGAGATAACATTCATTATCTCATTTAATCTCCACAAAACCTTATTATGGAGGTACTGTAAGAATTTTATATTGTAACTGTCATAACTGAAAGATAAAGAGATTTGGAAACTCCCTCCACATCATATAGCAAAGTAGTCAGGCTGAGACTCAGAAGTGGAATAGTCTGACTCCAAGACATTTTCAAGACTGCATTGTCTAGTGAGCAATGGGCCCTTGAAATATCATAAATGTGATAGTGTTGGACTGTACATACAATTATATTCTGAGGCACAATTCATTGCCATGAAATACATCATGGTCATGATAACAAGAATGGAAATCCAAAGCTTATTAAACGCATTGATATATTCTTTGTGTCACAATCATATAAATAATCAAATTCAGAGTGGGAAGAGTTTAGTTTAAATGTTTCTGTGTATAGTCTGGTATTCCACATCCCTTGTATCTGTGATGAGTTACTGTTGGATCTGAATGCCTAAAAGGAAGCTCAAGATAGCCCTACAATTAGTTGTTTGTTTACTTTCCCATTTTGAAAAACCTGAAGGACAATTTATAACTTGATATTAAATATTTGTTTGTTTGTGGCAGTATAAGAAACCTTTAATTTGTTAGGCATGGTGGCACACGCCTTCAGCCTTCAGTCCCAGCACTCGGGAGGCTGAAGCAGGCAGATCTCTGAGATCAAGGCCATCCTAGTCTACAAAGAGGATTCTAGGGCAGCCAGGCCTACACAGAAAACTTTGTCTTAAAAAACCAAAACCAAAACAAAGCAAACAAAAGCAAAACCCAAGAAACAAAAAGCAAACGAACAAACCTTGAAAAAAACCTTTAATTCATTCTAAACAGCTCAAAATCAAATTGATTCTATATGGTAGACATTTGAATTTCATATTCGGAGACCTGGCAAACCTTTGTCTACAGAGCTGGAAACTACATGGATGAAGAAACCAGCCAGCCAGACCAAGCCAACTGTCCTACTCCCACAAAAGCCAGAGGCATACAGAGGTTCTTTGTTTCTGTTCTTCACACTGTATTTCTCTTTTGATCTGCTTGCTTAACATAGCTCCCCTGTTTATTTGTTTAAGGGAATATGTCCCAGATTTTTCTATCAGTTTAATATTTCACCCTAATAAATGTTTTCTTTAGAAGACATTCCTGTCTACACACTGAAATTCAAACCAGAAGGGAAAACTGCAGTCTGAGCAAAGTCGATTCCATCCGAAATACACTAATTTTATTAATGGAATTGTAATTTACTGACTTCTAGAACTAAATGCAAAAAACACTTTTATCTCAAATGTATTTTCTTCAAGGCTTTATTTAACAGCTACTGACTTGCACAGCATAGGTCAGTCAAACTATCTTTGTATGTCAGACATACATGCCACTTCCCTTGACAGAAAGACATTCTTATGTTAAAGTTAGGGTCCTTTAAAAAAATTGTATTCTAAGCCCTAAAGGATAAACATTTATCCACTAAGATAGAAGGATAAAGATTTTAATGGCATCTTGCTTTAGGACTCAAAATAAATAAGGCAAAGATGAGTCTCCATCTTCTTACAACTAAATTATAGAGATTAAAATACATAAACACAAAATGAATGTGTTCCATTTGCATATTGTATTTTGCTCTTAAAGTTGATATTGAAGATTAAGGGTCACCATTTAATCCTCACTATCCTAATCCCTAAAATTACAAAGACAGGCGTGAGTGCATGTCTGCAGCACTAAATTACCTTGAAAGAAAGCAAATTCCGGATGAAAAGGGAAGCATATTTATATTATGGTGATTTAAAATCTGTCGCCTAAACACATCTTCTCCCCTCAATCCATTGACCTAAATTGCACACTAAAAGCTTGTTTGTCTGCGAATGGGCAGCTAACATTTGAGACAACCCAGAGATTCTTCGCTTATGCAGAATCACGCCAACTATTTTTCTGACTACAATAAACACTGTCTTGTTCATACTTGACAGAAACAGGGATTGTGTTATAAAACAGGAGACTTTCTTTACGGTTTTAAAACCATTTCCTGTATAGTTAATTATGAAAATTTCAGCGCTGTGGCTATAAAAAAATAGTGGCTGCAAAAGGGTCTATGAAGTATTTAATTAAAATCCTACATAATCTAACAAAATAGTGCTAATGCTATCAAATTCAAACAGTTTTAGAGAAAGAGGGGAACCATGGGCTTTTTTTAAATGCTTGACACAAACCTTCATAGACTAGGTTTTATTTACTATGTATTCAACATTTTCTGAAATTTAAAGTGTCATGTAATGAATTTTCAAAGCAAAATACACCCAACTTGCATATTCATCTCGTGGCTCAGAAACCCCCTTGATTCTTACCTTCTGTTAGAAAACACATCAATGTGTATTTTGTAAATAACAAAAGCCACAATTAGCAAAGCAAAATAGCATATTCTTTCAGAGTCACATTTCCTCTTAGGTACAATAGAGGTTTCCATGTGCACAGTTACTTTAGAAGATACTTTCCAAAATCACATTATGTACATCAGTCAGATCATAACTCTGCAGTGGGTTTGGTTTCTCTACAAATCTGTTTCACCGTAAGTCAATGCTGTCAGTATAGTATCATGCTCATTGCTGTAAAATGGATTGCAAACAATTTTTGCAACTCTGAACAATGAGTTCCCTGTTGTTAAAATCCATGCTGTCTGTGTGCACATGCAACAATTTGTAAAACTTCAGGCAATATTAGGTATTATAAAAAAAGCTGAGGACTAAAATGTGTCTCTGTACTTGAATATGTTGCACAGACCACACAGTGTGATGTTAAATTAGTATGATGCTGTCTTTGCCAGCGTAAATACATATTCAAGTGTATTTCAAAGCACAAGGAATTTTTTTTTATCACAAATCCTCATTTTATGTAGACATAGAAAATACAATGAAAAGGTCCAATCACCTTAGAAGGGAGAATCCGCAGCAAATGATCCAGTGGTACGAGGCCTTTCAGGGCCAGTTCCCCGCTGCTTAGTCACAGTAGTTATAAAAGCAGTCTTATGAAGGCTGCAAAAATTATAATTAATTTTCATTCCCAGGAAGTCACCCTGTTCCAATCAACTGCCCATCAAATGTCAATGTAAATTATGCTAAAGGAAAAAAATTATTAGGCCAGATTTATAGAGTTAAAAAACGTCCTTACACTTTATTAAAATTATGGATGCCTATGTGGGAATTCCCTTTAATGAACAACAAATTACAATTGCTGGGCTCAACGAAGCATCTGCCTCTTTTTGTTTGTTTGTTTTCACAGCCTGACCAGGGCAGAACGCACCGTCAGCTCCACTCCCATTCAAAATGGCAGTCGGCCTCATCACTGGGCTCTCACATCCGTAACATTTTACCAGAAGATCTGTACCAGATGGTTTCAATTTTAAGAAGAGGACAAGTATGTTTTATAAATATGTTCTAAACATTAAAGGTTGGCGTTTATAATAATAAGGTACATGCCTTTTTCAGACTGGAGTACTGGGATGACTAAGTTCTCTTAAGCCCTAAATTAGCACATAAAGTATTCATAGACTAGGACCAATAAAAACAAGTCCTGATGTACTTTACTAAACATTTCATTCAAGTAAATGTGTTTTGTCTCTGTCCTCTAATAGGTGATCATTTGTTTCAAAGGGGCATGCATGAGGACATTCAATAATGACATCTATTATCAAACCTTTACTGGAAGGTTTAAAGTGGTTAGCTGGATACATCATCTGGCATCGCACAGGACATTAAAAATGGAAAATCAGTGTCTTATTAGCATGTGTCTCATATTAGCTGGGCCTTCCCTGCTGAGGATTGGGAATCATGAAGCTGTAAAACACTTGAAAGATTGACTTTTATCAGAGCCATTTATGGAAAAGAAATTCCAACCTGGAAATGATGTTTATAACACACACACACACACACACACACACACACAATAGCAAAACAGCATATGGATGATTTAATAGAATGCAAAAAGAAGATTTTTCTAAAGCAAATGTGTGTTTTCTTTACATTGTTATTCATGGCACCAGTAAGTAGCATTGGCTCAAACTGTAATGAGGACATGTTTTAAAATAGTTCTTTAGCATCTGTTATTAAAGTTTTCCCCTTTACATGAGAAGACTACTTCTGATCTCTCCCAGAATCTGTGTCCACTAATCTACTGTGTGTCTCCCAGCCCAGACATGGTTCAGCTAAGAGAGACAGAACAATGATTCAACTTCCCTATTTCCTAGTCCTCGGTTTCTCTACTGAGATGGCCCAATGGATACAAAAGAAGAGCTGACTGGTGGTAGTGCAGTCTTTCATTCTGAAGGAGCAAAACAGAACGTCCCTTTCTCCTTTTTCTAGTATTGTTTCACTTTCATTTTAATTTTACAACACTGTACATGACAATCCCTGGAAATTCAGATTCCATTATGCAATTAAGAAATGAACAAACAAAAGACAATTGTATTAGTTATTTCAGGAGCTAGACATAGAGAAGGATATATGATTGTTGTCCTCGGTGCTGGCTGGCTGGCGCTGCCTCTGAGAGGCTGTGTTTCAGCGGATGTTTAACACTCATCTGTAGTTGGAACTGCAATCCGTTGCTTTAGGAGAGAGGTTTGCATGCCAGGGCCTACTCTGTGTAATGGTGTCTGCTTTGAAGATTATTTTAATCTTCCCCCCACCCACATTTTGAAAGGAAAGAATGAGGAAAATGACAGCTCCATTATTTGAAATCCAGCTTCAGAAACAAGCCAATGTAGAATTCTCCAAAGGTCTACTGTCCAGGAAAATCATGCATTCTAAAAAACCTTCTCTTTTTTTGCAATTGCTTTAATGTTATGAAGTCATGCTTCAAAAATACACGTGTTTCATATGTACCTTTCAGTTTCAATGTTGATCGATGAAAACACTCTAAGGCATTTTCATTGTTTTTATTTCTTTAGGTTTTACTGTACAGTTGTGGTCAATCTCAAGGCTGCTTTTAAGATCCAATTTAAAACAAAGCAAAACAAAAAACTCCAAAGAATATTTAATTTGGGCTAAAAAATGTTTTCAATAAATAAAATATGCATAGCATTGAATGACATAGCTGTTTCATTAATTTTAACTATATTTTAAACTTACAAAATATTGTGAATAACTAGTAATTTACCAATTAATGCTCCATTAACACATACATTCTTAAATACCTCATAACACAGATTACTCTCCTAAAATTTAAAGCTGTTTTGAAAAGAAAGTAACTTCATCTTGATATGACTATATTATTAGCCCTTTAACAAACATAATGCATATAATTATATACTGATGATGAAATTGAACTCAAAACAAGGTATTACTTAAGAAAAGTATCTGGAAATGAACTAGAAATTATTGCCATATATTATATTTCTTATAAAAACTGAATCATAAAGTATGGCCCTGACAACTTCTGTATAAAGTAGAAACTATTTCTCATATTCCATTGTGAGAATACTAGCTAAAATACTAAGTTCCCCGTGTTTAGCACTCATTGTTTAATTTAGAAATACATATGAGAGTCATGTTATATACTGATTGATGAGTATTATTCTCTTCTATTGGTACAAAAAATATAAGCCAGTGCCTTGGTTAACTTTTGTGTCTAAGATGCCTTTATTTACTTTTGTTAGGCAATAACTGCTCACAGTCACAGTTCTGAGATTGACCTGGAGAAAGGCTCTGCAGCTCCCTGAAGCACACCAGCTCCTGGCCATGGGCTGCTTTTCTCCATGGCTAGATGACAGTATCCCATTGCTAAGAAGGCAACTGTCTACAACCATATTGACCCAGCCATAATCTGGGAGGAAACAACCGTCTACACTGACTCAAGCCAAGAGCTCCTCATCTTAACCCCATCACACCTCCTAAGGTGGCATCTTCCTACCCAAACCATGCCAGGCTCAGCTCTACCATCATGGCCCTCCTGTTCTGTGCAGTTAATCATTCTCTGTCCACAAGTGAAGTCGCATCCACTCCATCACCTGTTTTGGTCACTTTCTAAACAGTTCTGAAGTTGATGGACTCTGAGAACCACATCGGAGACAGACACTGCAAAGTGTGTCCGTCCTTCTCCACATCTTTCTGAAGTTTTCCATGACTACCCTAGATGTTCAAGGGATCCAAGCTCGTCACATCAGAGAGGATTTGCTATAAAGAACAAGAGTACGGACATAACCTCCAGGTAGGCAAGTCCAGGTTTGGATAACAGATCCTCATCTACAGACATCTGATCTTGCTATGTCCCATTTTCTAACTGGACAATCCTATGTGCCTCCATAGACTGTTATGAGTACCAAATAAGACAATAATCATATTATCAGTTATGGTGTGATTAAAAGACAGGTAATTATATCTCTATCTCTATATCTATATGTAATTAATTATTAATATATATATTAAAAGACAGGTTATTTATATAGTTACCTGTATTTTCATATATAATACATATATGCTATACTAATTATTAGGCATTCCCAAATCAAGGGTCAAATGTTAGTTAAATTTAAATATCCTAAATCTCCTTTTAAAAGTAGTTTAAAAGCATACTGTTTAGGACAAAATGCTTTAACCAAAAAAACTTATACTTTTTTTCAATAGTGTATGGATAAAATTTACATAATCAATATATTTGTTTCAGAATTTTCAGCTCAGTCATTATCTTTTTACTCACATAGTCACACATTATTCAATTATTACAACTGAAAACCTTCCTTCTCTAAAGTACTTCAAATGGATGTCTTTGGAGGATGGTTTTAATATTTCTTATCTATCATGGAGGTGACTCCTTGAGGTCTCTTTTGTCCTTATGACTTGAAAATGAATCATTTTTTAAGAGAATCTTCTAACTTAATTATTCAGGGGTAAATTAGTGTTCATTAAGAAATAGGAAAAAACAAACAAACATCCAGTTTTCCTTTGTTGTTCTGAAATCTGTCCCCCACTTACACAGAACAATCTTGAGTTCTAACATACAGTACAAAGATGCACGTGGCCCAGCCACGCATCCCTCTATTATTACATAGACTTCAGTAAATTTCTGCTCCTATTCTTCTCCTTTTGAGATTTATTAATACCAGCTTTTTAGACATCTGTAAGCCTGTCCATGCTGGCTGTAAGCATTCCTCTTACCCTGGTCTGGAGCTTTTCAATCTGTTATATGTCTTTTGGGGTGAAAGGTTCACGTGTATAATATTTCTGTTTTGTTCATGCTGATGCAATAGAATTTTATAACTTACAACAAAGAACTGGCATCTCAGGAACGGCATATGTAAAATCATATGAGGAGAAAAGGGCAAATCCCAGGACCACTGTAAGAGCCAGCGTTTAAGTAGCCCCATCTTCCAGCCATCTATCCCAGGGGAGTACTTTTCCAATTAATTGGAATAATATGTCACCTAAATGGAACAACAGAAATCATCTCTGTGCTCTAAAACCATGAAAATTAGACACAAAAATTAGCACAAAAGTAAGTAAAAGGGAGGCTTGTTAATTAAAGAGTTGGCAGAATGATTTCAAATCACAGCTCCCTACCCTGCAAGCTCCTCTCCACCTCCCACCAAGCCAAAAGAAATATCCTTAGAACATGGCATCATTTCAACTTAATCCCAACAACTCAATGCACTTTCTCCTCTGCTGTTCTGGAGTTACCGACACATCTCTGCACTCAAGACTCTCAAAAAGAACAACAGTTCATCTCACAGATTGTGCAGAAATGTCTTTTATGTAATGGTTTCATTGGCTCCATTAAGTTCTTAATAAATGCTTTTGCTGAATCAAACTCTGAAGGATCCACTAACAAGGGCAATTGCAGAAGGGAGGCTGATGTACTGATGGCAGCTTTAAGCTAGCTACAACCTAGAAAAATTATCATAGGCAAAGAGGTCATACTGATCATCACATGACTATCAGGTCAGGTCTCTCAAATAAACCTCCATTTTTCCCCAGAACCTATGAACATGGCAGGAAGTCCTCTGACCATCCAAAGCAGAATCTCCCATTTCGATAATTAATAAAACTAGTTGTGAATATGAATATTTAAAGAGTCAACAGAAAAAGCCTAGATGATTCAAGGTAATCACTTCCACGACTGGGGGTGTCTTCCCGCAGGTTGTGTCGGTTGTCACTAATAACCCATTTCAATCCTGTGACTTTGCGAGGACCTCATTTTGATGGCCTAATCACATAAAGCCCATATTTCAATGTTTAAATTATTGAAGTCATGATAAAGTCCAGTTCTGCCACCTGCACTGAAAGGGTGTGTGCTCTTCCTTTCATGTTTTGATTAACATGGGTCTGACTTTCCAATTTGTGGATTAACTCTACCTTTTACTAGTTCTTTGCTCCCACTGATTTCCTGCCTCTTGGCCATTTCTTAGTTCATTTTCATATCCCCCAGAGGGGAAAGAGAGAAAATTAAACTCAAACCTATGGAATTTACTCTAATGAAAGGAATGGGAAGAGATTGGAAACCCCTGGCTGAAATGAGGTTTGGGGATTTTCATACTTGCTTTGGTTCCAGTTAACCTAGAATATAGAGGGCCTACTTTATATGAAGTCATTTATCCTCCACCTCCACAATATGATTTAACCGTGACCAGGAAGGGAAAGCTATTACACAGACCAGAACTTTTTATAAAGTCCCTCAACAAAATTATATTTAAGAAGATAAATGGATGAAAAGCTTGGGACCAATATGTTGGAGATGTGAACTTTGCTGAAAACAAGTTGAATTACATGTCTGTCCTTACATCAACTTTTGTATTATATTTCAGTTTTAAAAAAATATATGAATGAATAGGTTCCTGCTTAGTTATTGTTTTTTAAAGGAGCGAGTACTCAGCCAAGGTCCCCAAAGGGTTAATGCTTCTGGGTGAGCTGAAATTCATGAGTATAATCCTGAACAAGTGAGGTGAAGTTCTATCAGGTCTATTTCAGCCTATCAGGGATTACCGCTAGCTGTCTAATCCTGCTGGGCCTCAGGGAGGAACGTTCTATTGTATTTGAAATCCTGGCCAGGAAAGAACAGAAGGTTAAATGGGTGCCTTGCTCTGTAATCAAATATCACAGGCACTACTTATCTATTCAATGAACAACTGACGTAGAAAATCAATTAGGAACCAAATAGCTTCTTAGGAATTTTTACCTAGAAAGATGTAAGATAAAAAAAAAAAAATTAAAAAAAAAAAAGTTTATTTGATGTGTTTTATGGTAGTATACTAGGAGCTGTGGGTTGTCATAAGTCATTTTAGCAGGTTTTAAAAATACGCCTTGAATGCTCTACAGCTGCAGAGGTATGCAAAACCAGGGGCATTTCAGGAATACAATGCTTTAGGATGGCTGGTGGAGTCAGAGGCCAAACAAAGTCAACCCCCACCAAAATGTTGTTAAAGGCGGATGAAAATTCTGAACAAAAATGAGAATGCCTATTGCTACATTTTTATCCAAATTACTTAAGCATTTTACCTCTTTTGAAAACGCATTCCTTCAATAGCATATCTTCTTCTTGGAAAATAGTATGAGCATTGAAAACACAGGACAGGGGCAGGGGGAGGGGAAGAAAAGGTGGCTGGAAGCCCTGGGGCTCTTTGTTCTCAGCAGGAAGAGGCTTCTTTTAGTGAGCTGAAGGTTAACACCCTTGTCTCACCCCGCCCCCATCCTCTACCTGTCACTCTGAGTAGATGTCACAGTGCATGCACACAGACAAACAGGCTGACCTGGCCAGTCTGCTTGACCTTGGACAGGCCTAAGATCAAATCTGGTTATTAATATTGGGGCAGTCAAATGTAATCTTCCAGACACCGAGAAGTGAGCTAGAAATCTGGCAAGTAGGTACTCCCTGTCAATCAGAAGCATGAGGATGCTAAGCATTAAACTGTACATCTGGACCTGAGCAGGAGTCAAAATAAAGTATTTCTGTTCCTGTCCTATGAATGCTGTTGAAAGAAATTTGCTCAATATTTTTATATATTCAACTTATCAGGGTTCAGACTTTGGATTAATCTGAACTCTTGGCTTTATAAAGGTTCTTATAAAGTGGTCCATTTTCAAGCTAAATCATACATAACCAGAAAAATACTGCCTTTTCATAGTGAAGAAAGATACCTTACAAGTGGGATGAAATATTTTTAATACTCTCATTGTAGTTTTAACCATGCTTTTTTCATTCTCTATAACTGTTATTCCTTGCAGCTTCCTCTCAGAACATTTCTGTAATATAGGTTATAAAAGGGAAATATATCCAGATGTGGAGACACATGCCTTTAATTCCAGCAGATGGATCTCTATGATTTTGAGCCTGCCCTGATCTTCGTAGAAAGTTTTAGGATAACCAGGGCTACAAAAACGAGACCTTGTCTCAATCAATCAATCAATCAATCAATCAATGGAAGAATTTGAAATCATTGAAACACAGGCAAAGTCAAATATGTTAGCATAATAGCTAAATTTCTACTTCAAACCACCAGTAAAGCTAAAAAGAACATTTAATCTAAAATTCTTCTAGATTTTATACTATAATTTCCTAGGTTCCAAGTTACAGGTCTCTTCATGTTTATGTGCACGTAGCAGCATCAAAATTAATAAAGTGGCCAATATATCTGAAATAGAATATATCAATATTTCTGGTAAAACTGCATATTTGAAATCATCATTTAGCTGAAACAACATAAATAAAGAAAATAAGCATAAGTGATCCCAGGACAATTTTTTGTCCTCGGTATAAATGTTCATTTTATCTAAAGATTCTATATAATAAAGAGTACACTTTTGGCTTTTATTTGCTAGCCAGCAAAACTTTTTTCTCTCTTTAATTGGCATCTGGTGTAATGTAATGATTTTTGTGCAATGAATTCTTCATTTTAGATCTCTGTAGATGGACACTCACTCAAATCCTCCTTGCCACCAGGAGGGAGACTGCATGAAAAGCAGACTTAGGTAAAAGTTGGAAGGAGAAACAGGAAGGAGGGACTGTTACAATTAAAATACAATCTCAAAGGTAAACAACAACAAAATAATCAGCTCCCCTACTCCTTTGGAACCTTGATGTGCTGTACAAGTGGCTTCCTCAAGCAATTCAAATCTACTACTGCCTTAATTTGTGACATTGTTGCCTAGTATGAATAGTTTATGGCTATGAAGTGTTCTTGCATTTATACTGTCATAGGAGGCAGAGAGATGTGTCATAGTAGGGCAATGTTCTTGATGCCACATTACCATACAACGATATAGTACGTCTTTCACTTAAGAACAAAAAAAGTTTGTATTCCCTTACTGTATACACACTGGCCAGTTACCTTAAAATAACTCAAATACTCAAGTTGCACTCCAAGAAAGAAAGTACCTTTTTCCTTCACTGGTCTGTATATATCAGCAGTAATGATCAGTAAGTCATCAGGGCCATCAAATTGTTAATTTGCTGAATCACTTTACTATTCTAACCATTCTGACTGTGGAGAGGGATGTATTTTGTTGGGATCTGTTGTAAAATACAAAACCATATTGCCAGTGAGATTACAATACAGTCCAGAACAGATATTTTACTAGAGAGTCATATTCAAAGCAAAGCTCTTCTATTTAGTGCAAAGCTGACAGATAGCTTCAGGTTGACCTACAAAACAGGCATTGCTTTCAGAAACACAAAGACAAAACTCTCAACTCACAACTAACTAACGCAACAAGTTTCCTAAAGCACACCATTACAGTGTAAATTCCATTGTACATTTGTAGGTTTTTTTCCAGTTTTTGTTTGTTTATTTTGGTTTGTTTGTTTGTTTCTTTTTTGCTTCTTTATCATTGTTAATGTGGTTCCCACTAAATCTGTCTTAGATAACAGCAAATACATCATAATCTGTCATAGACATGATCAAGTGCCCTGCACATATGCACATATACGACTTACCTCTGCACACATTTATATCTCTATCTCCTCTTCTGGAGTAAAAGGTCTAAAAACAAACCTTAGAATCTGTCTTCCTAGAATAGCAAGATGACACAAGAATTGCAGAATCATTACAGTAGGCTACAAATGAGCATGCAACCTAGCAGGCCTGTGGAAGTCGGCTCTCCCGAGACCCATAAGATTCCTGTTCAGAAACTAGAATATATATCTATGGCCTGCGGATATCTTCCTATACAGGGGAAGTGAATTTCTGCAACCACAATCAGGCAAAGCACTATCCTAAAAGTCTTCCCCTAAAAAGATATTCCTACAAAATTCAATCCAATAGGCATGGGATTTTGTTTGTGTGTGTGTGTGTGTGTGTGTGTGTGTGTGTGTGTGTGTGTGTGTGTGCTGGGGTGATTTTCCTACTTCAGGACTTAGGAAATGATTTCTTGTCTCAACAGCTCACCTAAGGGACAAACCTTCAATAACTGCAATGAAAGAACTGTTTTATATGTACAGTTTTTTCTTATTTATTTGTTTATTTTGAGGCCGGATCTATCTACATAGCCTGGCTGGTTTGGAAATTACTATGTAGACCAGGGTGGCTTGGAATTCACAGAGATCTGCCTGTCTCTGCCTCCCAAGTGCTGGTTTTAAAGACATGCACCACCACGCCCTCAAGAAAGTTTTTCTATGTAAAGACTTGGGATTTTATCCTGCTGTAGTGGGA
Organism: Peromyscus leucopus; assembly: GCF_004664715.2. Lineage (NCBI taxonomy): Eukaryota > Metazoa > Chordata > Mammalia > Rodentia > Cricetidae > Peromyscus > Peromyscus leucopus. The sequence continues at coordinate 2,211,712 of NC_051064.1, read as the reverse complement.
TGTTGATATACAAAGCATGTCAGATTCCTGTCCTTTGGGGCAAAAAGATGCACAAGACAGGGACAATACATGGGATGGACTCATGGAACACATCCTAGCAGAGCCGGCAACCCTGAAGGGTGGGGGTGGGGGGGTGAGGGGGGATGTGTTCCATCAGAGGAGAGTACCAGGTAAGAATTCCTGAACTATAAGGAGTAAATGTTAGTGCTACTGAAGTTAGCATTACCTCCATGGCTACCCTTTTTTTTTTTTTTTTTAATTTCTGGAGACTTTAGATTTGCAAGCAAGTTATACCACCCTACAGAGCCCCCCAAATTTGACTGACTGTCACAACTGCATATTTAAATAGAGCTATTTAGAGTACAATGACAGAGGTTGTGACCTTGGAGTTAGCATATTGTACAAAGTTCAACAAGGAGTCTACTGGCCAGTTTCATCTCATCTACCTTTCTGTATTACGTTTTGTTCCAATCTGCTGGCTGGAGGTAAAGACATGTTTAGAAAGCATTTTCATAGCATCTCAGGACTCTGAAAGCTTGGAAAGGTTTCTGACAATTGTGCTTTTTAATTGTTTCGTGTCTAGCTTTGGATGAGAGCTCAGTAAGTAAAGGAATCTCCTTAAGTGTGAGGATCTGAGTTCAATCCCCTGGAACCTATGTACAAAGAGCTGGCCCTGGAGCCAATGGTGTGCTTGTGTAAAGCTGGTTCTGAAGAAGCAGCAGAGGCAGGATTCCAGTGCTCGCTGGTCAGCCAGCCTAATCTACAGAGTTGAATTCCGGGACATTAAGAAACCCCGCCTCAATAGACACAGTGGACAGCACTTGAGGAATTATAGCTGACATTGTCCTTTGATCTGCACATGCTTGTGCTCACACACACAATAGTAATAATCATAATAACAGTGACAACAAATTTTATATTACCAATATCAAGAGAAATCTCCTTACTTCTACCCCTAGCTTCCTTAAAATTGTCCCAGATTCTTTTCTTTCCCCGGGATTTGAAGAAGTCAATTTCTACAAATAGCAAGGTACTGATGACATGGACAAGTGTTCCGAACCAAAAGCTGGAAGCACCATTTGCTTCCAATAGTCAATAGGTATTTCTTTGTTTAGCAGATGACTATAAGTTTAATGGTTATCTGTCTCTCCTACTAAACTATAAACTCTGCCAGAGCGAGGCCTGTGTCTATGTTGCCTGATACTAGATCTTTCTACCCAGTGGGTCCTGGCTGCCCAGGCTCTCAGTAAACAAATAAATGAAATGAGTGGACAAAGTAAGGTGTTTCAGATGGGTAGTCCAGACATCTCTCTACAAGAGATTTTTATTTTTGCTTGTCTTCCTATTTATAGAAAAATACATGAACATACACTTATTTATTAAACAGATTAAAAAAGTTTACTGTGCAGCTGGGAGCCTCACTTCCTAACTACTCATTTGCAAATTCTTACTTGGCAGACGTGAAAACTAGAATTGAAAGTGTCATGCATGGTTCCTTGTCTGTAGCGAAATCCTAAGGAAGAATGGATATTGACATGGAAGCACATTCCAGGAAACACAGCAGCCATTTTTATGAACCCTAGTCACCCCCTTTTAACTTGATGAACATAGTTGCATCCCTGTTCAAAGCAAAAACTCCATCTGAAGGCCAATGATGTAGATAAAGGTACTAATGGCTTTCCAGGAAAAATTGCGGGTACAATAGTAACCAAGTGTACTTAGAGAAATTAAATATCTTCCAAATAACAAGACAGAAGTTTTCTTCAACACACAAGTCACTGCCAGTAGCAAAGATGTGCTGAAAAGACACAATATTCTACACATTTAAGAAAAGCTTTCATCATAGAATACTTTTTTCAAAGCTATTTTTGTACTTTAATTAAGATCTGTAGAATCATTTAGGCATTGGGGGAAGTTTCTCTCCTTTTACTAATATACTAACTAAGGCACAAAAATAATTCCAAAGTAACACATAAAGAGGAGAAAGTCACTTTGGCGATTTTGACAACTGAAGACAGAAAATATCTGAATCTGACTTTAAAAAAAAATTTTTTTCTGAAGCTGCACAGAAAGCTGGAGGGCTATGAATAGCTTTTATTGACTTTCTAAGATGTCACCCCCACACGTTCTCTTCACACTTCACCCCTAATTAATTAATAATAGGGGAACATCAAAAGTGATACCCACCATTGTCCATGCTTATTAATCTAATCAAGTTTTCATTGACACAAACGCTGAACTCATCAGCCTGTGGCTCAGTTTCCTTGTTTCCAACTCACAAAGGTAGCTGGGAGAATCTTTTATCATAAAAGAATATGGAAGATTATCACGATTTCCTGCAGAATATCTCCTTAATTTATTTTCATGGTAAATAGCGGGGACTGTGCCATGGCACTGTCCTTAGGAATACTAGGAGCTTAATGCCTGGCCCCATTGTGCCTGTGTCAACAAGCCTTATGAAGATTAAGTCTCTGAAAATTGAAAATTTCAAGGAAAATTAGCAATTATTTGAATCTAATAGGGTTGTGTCTAGAAGAGCTACTGAAAAAATACTAAGGCTGCCTTACCCTGATTATTATATTAAATATAAGAGATAGATTATTTTTCCATACCTATAAAAGGGAAAAATAATCCTCCTTGTGGCAGGTAGTACTCTTGAGAAATACTTGTTTGTTTATAGCCTTCCTGCTGTGAAAACACATAGGCAGTGTGGAAGAGGCAAAGGGGACAGGTGACTTTAATTTTTCCTATGATGGGTATGTTTGCTTTGGTTTTTCAATGAGCCTCCTTATTGGGGTAGAAATATACAGTCACTCTTCCTCAAACTTCTGCAAGGATAGAATCTAATGTTTTCTGAAATACTAAAGGAAATCTACATACAAATTCCCTACTGCCAGGAAGGCACAACCCCTGCTAAATGTATTACATAAACTGCCAAAGCCATTCCTTCAAACTGGAACACAGGGAGGCTCTGAGCAGGGTAACTCATGAAGGAAAAGAAAACAGAGAAAGGGTATATAGTTCCCTTTAAAAAGCGGTGAGTTTACTGAAGACAGGAAGTCCATCATATTCCCTCTATGGCTGTCTTAACTGATCTTTGGCATCCAGGTCAGTGTTTTTTGTTCTTGTCTGTTTGTTTTGTTTTGATTACCAATGTGATAAATTAATGTCTGTGTATTATTCAAATATTAATTTAACAGAAATATATTTTAGTAGATATAAGTGATCTTAAAATATACCAATTTTCAGTCTCACATGAAGTTCTATTGGCAGATATTTTTTAAAAAAATATAGTATGACTCAAATGAATAGTTAAATTTCTGCCAGCAAAAAGACTATACTGTGAATGAAATAGTTAACATTCCGATCTTGTATTTTGCTGTGGAAAGTTTTGCTAACTTGCCTTCTCTTCGTCTCCATTGACCTCATCATCACTTTTCTTCCTCTCAAGGGGTACACCCCAACCATGAGCATCTATGACAGTCACATCCTTACGTCCGCCCCTTTCTGCCATAAGCAGGGTATCCATGGCCAGGTACTGACTTAGTGCACTGTCTTTACTGTGATGCATTGTCCTGATTAATGATGTAGGGTCTGGAGTCAGCCTGAGTACTAATCTAACTTACTAATCAGTATTACCAGATATGTGAGCTTGGATAACCAATTGAGCTTTCATTTATAATGATTTCATCTTCAAACTTTCCTAGTAACTATACCTATCTATAAGAGATGTTGTGATGCATCAATGAGTCCCGCCTTACTCATTCCTGTGTGTCTTCTCTATCAGGATTCCTGGCTTCTCTATGGCTAATTCTGGTCAGCTTGTTGCTGCCTCTGCCCCCTGATTCAAGGTTAACTTCATTAACACAATCTCAGGGTGTCACAGTGTGACCAAATATCCTGTAACAATATCTAACATCTTATTAGGGATAGAGAAATGGCTCAGTGGATTGGAGTTTGTTTCCCAGTACCCCCATCAGATAGCTCACAACTCTTGTTCCTCTGGCTTCAGGGAATCTGACACTCTCTTCTGGTCTCTACAGGGATCTGCATTAATGTTTCCATATTCAACACATAGACAAATGTACATACACATGATTAGAAATTTTGTTTTTAAGTCTAAAAAAGCAAGATAAAGAACAAAAGGTATTATCTTGTTACCTGAATACATACTCAATAAATGCTATTATTAAATTTTCTCACTTAGCCAGTTGGCCAGAAGGAAACAAAAGATGGAAAGTATCACCAGGACAATGACAAAAATGTGAAAGGTTTTAGCTTGTGTGTGTGTGTGTGTGTGTGTGTGTGTGTGTGTGTGTGTGTGTGTGTGTTGCTAGTGATCAAACCCAACCAAGGCCTTCTACATGTTAGGCAAGTTTTTGAAGTATTCTTTAAAAGACAATGGGCAGTGAGTTTGCCAAGCATAAAATAAGAAAACACTGACAGTAATAAAAAAATCTAGTTAATATTAGTACTTGCTCATCCTGAAATTCTACTGCAGAGTACCTAACTCAGAGAAATAAAAATAAGGCTTACATACAAGTGTTCGTAGCACAATTATCCATATAGATAAAAAGTGAAAGCAACCAAATGTTTATCTGAGGCAACATAAATAAAAGATACTATGCACAATGCTAAAACACGTGAAAGCATTGATGAATTTTGAAAACATTATGCTAAGTGAAAGAAGCCTCACAAAGGACCCCATACACTGTGGTTGCATCTATATCAATGACCAGAATAATCAAATCTATAGAGACAGAAAGCAATTAGCTATTGCCCAGGGCCATGGGAGTGAGAGTTCAGGATGGTTGTGGGCAACTAAATTAGTACAAGATTTCCTTTTCAGCTGAGGAAAATATTCAAGAGTCAATTATAATGATGGCTACATAATCCTGTGAATATTTTAAATAATATTCAATTGCACTTTAAATAGATGAAATTTATGGAGTATGAACTGCATCTCAATCAAGTTCTTACAAATAATAATAAGAAGAAATTTAAAAGGCCAACAGAGACATTAAAACTGAGGCAAGACTCAATGTTCCTCACAAGCCGAACATACTAGAATTTGAGACATAAATTATGTTTCTTTCTGCTCTCACATAAAATTTTTCACTGGTCATTTGTCACCATTTCCTCTACAGTTGCATGCTTAAACATTGAGAGTCCTGCCTTTGTCAGTGATCAGCCCAGAGTGATCAATTTAAGATGTTGCTTGGGTGTCTGAGTGCCTGTGTTTCAATACCTCTGAGTATCTTGTGGAATCAGTTGTTATTTTAAGAGCAAAGAAGGAACAGAGTACTAACTAGGTAGACATTAAGTCTGTGAAACACAACACATAAAGTTGTGAAACACTTTACTTTAAAAGGAAAAAAAAAAAGAAATTCTTAAGAGACTTAGCACAAAAGCTTGTGTGAAAAGCAACTTTCCCCGATGCCAGGGTCAGGATATGCCTGTTTATGGTGGAAAGGCTCCATGGGCCATTCGTGATGCCATTCACTTTTTTGAGGACCTATCACTTTTACCAAATCATATCCTGTTCCCTGAACCTTTGATTAGTCATGTGTACATTCAGAACCACTTAGTACTTGCTGCCGAGTCCTGCACAATATCATCAAAGGTTTATTATCTCTAAGGACAAAAAGCACAGTGTACAGGAAGAAATTCCTGCCATCTACTTTAAAACAAAATACAGAGAATTACTGATTAACTCATGATCTTCATCTATTTTAATATATTTAATATATAGAAATCTCTTCTCTTTCTCTCTATCTGTCTCTCTCTCACTCACACACACATACACACATACACACACATACAATTTGCTTGATTTGGGTAATATAAGTAGAGCTTCATGAATATCTACACAAAATATCAAATAAAGTATAATTTTCGTCTTATTTTTATATTTTTAATACCTTATGCATGTGATCTTAAATATATATGCACATCTTTCTTCATTCACTGAAGAAAATAAAATTGCTTATTTGGAAAAAAGTATGTGTGTATCTGATTTCCATGAATTGCTTTTGTATTCATTTTAAAATTATCAAGCTGCTGCCACCAAAGGAGCAGCCATTGTCCCAAAGGGAAGGAATAAAGTGACATGGTACACTCTACGATTGCTTACAGAAAACAATGATACATGCTAATCTATTTTGAAACACACATCTAGGTAAAAACAGAAAAACTTGGGCTGTTGGGATATTAAGTCACTTGCTAATGTGTGAGTTAAAGGCAGATACTTCTACCTAAATATTAAAAAAAAATAATGTTTCTAATCATAAAAGGTCTTCAGAAAGACCATTTTAGGTTTTTCAATACTTAAGAAATTAAGAGGATCAAAGACTGAATTACTACTCTGAAAAAAAAAGGCTATTTATAAATTTCCTTTTGTATTGGTTAATTTTGTATTATTACAGCCCAAATGTTAGATGAAGACAGCTTGTGAGAAGAAAGATTTATTTTACCTCACAGATCTAGAGGGAGTCCAAGCCCATCAATGGTGAGAAAGGCACATGGAGAAGCTGAGTTCACATAAGAGTGGACCAGGAAGCAGAAACAGCAGAAGGCAGTGGTTAAGAATAATACATCTCTCAAGGATCCATCTACCTCATTTAGCCAAGTATCATATCTCAATGTCTCTTAACAAGGTGCCATCATTTGGGGACCAGGCATTCAGAACATTAAACACCAGATTCAAATCATAAAACCCTTACATCTATTTTTAAAGAATTTGTTTATGAGACTATGTTGTGGAATATTTATACACTGTGTGATGATGTGTTGCTGTGGTTGGTGTAATAAGAGGCTGAATGGCCAATAGCTAGGCAGGAGAGATAGGCGAGACTTCCAGGCTGAGAGAGGAAGAGGAGATAATCAAGATGCAAAGGAGATGCCAGGAAACATGGAACAAGTTGGATGTACAGAAATGGAGAAGAGGTTAAAAAAAAAGCCGATTAAGTTATAAGATTAAGTTATAAGAGCTAGTTGGTGACAAGCCTAAGCTAAAGGCCAAGCTTTCACAATTAATAAGAAGTCTTCACATCCTTATTTGTAAGCTGGTAGCCACAGAGAAAGCTTGCTACAAGATTGGGAGAAGACTTTTAAGGAATAGTCGTCATTGAAAAACTTGATGCTTCTACAGTAGCAGATAATTTCTGTCTCAGTTATTTGAATTTTTTCAACAACAACAAAAAAACCAAATAAGAATCCAATAATGAGACAGTACTCCTTCTGCGAAGCCCCTCCCACCCTAGTTATTTCTCAAAATGATCATGATGATAACAATGATGATGATGATGATGATGATGATAATGATGATGATGACAGAACTTGATTTTACCAATTATTTCTCTAAAGACATTGAAAGGCTTCCTAGTAAAGGACAGTAATATTTAACATTACATTGTAAACAAAAAAGTTTCAGCCTTTTCAATTATTGTACAACATAAACTCACCGATAGAATGAATTCTAAACAGCAAATTCTGATGTTCAAGTAATTCCCGTGTAGGTTTTGAATCTTTCTTTAAAAATGTCACTAGTGATTCTGTAGAAAAGTTCTGGTGAGTGCTGCAAACACGTTGACAAAAATGACTTGCAAACTGACTGCAGATGCAATGGTAATTAAGCTTGCTCCCCAATCTCTCCCATTTGAACACTGGATGATTTTAGTCCCTGAGGACTTATGTCCTCAAAAAGCTAGTGTTATCCCAAGGCTTGTCAGATAGACAGAAGTATCTAAAGTCTTTGAAAAATATACCCAATAGAGTTACCAAGATTTCCTTACTTGCTTTTCACACACCAGCTACAGATACTTCTTCATCAGTAACAAGTTTGTCCTTCCAAAAACCAGATAATTCTCACTTTCCAATAAAAGATCATTTCATTAACAAATGTGGTCCACAACATCAATGTGAATGACCAAATCTTACAGGGTCAAGTAGCCAGGTTCAAGTTTCCTCAACGATCTCCATGTCCAACCAATATAAGTTCTAGCATGACACTGGCGTTGATAGTAAAATATTTGGCAAAATTCTGAAGAGAAGAGAGGTTGTTCCTCAATTTACATTGCCTCAACACACATTGGAGGTACAATCCTAGGAATCTTTAAATAAAATGAAGAACAACAGCAACAACAAAAAGCTGAATTCAAGGTAAAAGAGAAAGGGAAGAGGAAGAATGGAAGGTAGGATATGATAAATGAGGTCCTGGTTCACAAAAACATACAAGGGTTCAAAGTAAGAAATGAGATACAAAAATATGAAATTAAGAATTCAAAACCACAGGGTATTTTAAACACGTATAATGGGTTACATGTGACCAGGCCTCCACCAGGAGTTTTAAGTTGCTAGGAAAAAGAGAGGTGGCTCAAGCTCTGGGCAAAGGACTGCTCCAGCTGTCCCTGAATGCTTGCAGAGGCGCATTCCACTGTCTCCTCTGTCAGGCCAGTGGCGGACCATTAAGGCATGACTGTTGTGGTTCCCTGGTGACCTGAATGAAGTAATGCAGCCTCCAAAAGGGGCTTAACTGTCAGACACTGCAAACTCCAGCACTAAAAGTGATAAATATTCGATTAATCAATCCTGTTCGATCCACCAAACACACCAACATGCCAATCCAAGGAAGTTGCTGAAAGCAAAACAATTCCATTTTGACAGGAAATACTCAGGTGACCACTTAACTACCAGTTTCCCTCCCAGCCAATAGATCACTGATTTAAGAGTGCCATTTCAGCACTAGGCATTCATGTATCCAGACCCGATGGCCAGTTCCCTCTCTCCACACCTAGACTTTAGTCAAACCTGCTGGTTCAGAGACATGGAAATGCTACCCAACCAGATGATGCTGAAGACAAAATGGTGGAGTCTATCAGGTGTCAGCCTCTCTACTTTCCTCTCTGCTTTTGCTGTCTTCGGATAGAAAAAGGTTTTCATATTGATGGAGCTCTACAAGAATGCCTGGCCCTAGGCTGAAAAGACACAGAGTTACAACTCAAGACCAAGCTCTTACTTTCGGTGAGGACCTGACAAACTTGTGAATCCTGGTTGCCACATACACTTAAGTGTGAATAATTGTGTAGAAGTCTCTGGAAGAATGATGAGACAATGGACATGTAGTGTACAACTTGCAATTTTGGTCAGTGCATGTTCTTTCTTCAAAAAGCAGTGACATTCAAAAAGGCAAAAAATAGAACAATAAAATCTCAACATGGTTTCATTGTCCATAGACTGTCTGGCACCAGGAGAAGGGATATTTTTGGAAAGAGGCTCCCCAATATACCATCAATCACAAAGACACAGCAAACTGCCAACTCCACCAAGAAATGATGATCTCTTGCGACAGACTACATAGTCACAAATGAAAAAAAAAAATCAATAAATCAAGACTTTGAAAGGTTTCCTCCAAAACTGGTGTCACCATGCAGTTGGGTCTGTTGTTTCCTCCCTCAACCTTGCTTTCCATTACTGTTACCATCAAATATCCTGGTATATAACACTACACTTCCTCTGCCCTACTTCTGTTGCTTGAGGGGCGCTGAAGACAGCTCGGTCTCTAAAGTGCCTGCTGTGAAAGCAGGAGGACCCCCCCACATAAAGAGCCTAGTCTGGGGGTGCCTGTAACCCCAGCCCTGAAGAATGGTGTGGACTGGGACAGGAGAACCCATGAAGCTCATGTGCCAGACAGCCTGGCTGAATCGGTGCACATCAGGTTCAGTGAGAGACCCTATTTCAATAAATGAAAGTGGAGAACAACAGGGGCAGACACCTGATGTACATCTCTGGCCTCTATCAATATAGGTGTGGGTGTGTTAGTATAGATGTTTTACTCATATGCCTTGTCCACATGTCTATACTAACAAGGACACATCGCACACAAAGTACAACACAGACAACAACACATATATGCATATGTGCGTGCATGTACACACACACACACACACACACACACACACACAATTACTTGAAAGGCAATTATAACCCCAATACTTAGGTTTTTACCAAAATGAGAGACCAATACATATTCTATGCTATCAAATATTTCCCTTGATAGAAAGGCTTTATTTAGGTGAATCTACTACCACATGCTTTTATATGCACATTTTACATATAAACATTATATGAAATATATTATATGTTCTGTAAAAGTAATTTCCCTTATCCATAGAAAATACAGGATTTGCTTTCTTTCATTTCTTTCTCCACTAGAGGATCTTACTGTGAGCCAGGTTGGGCTCAAACTCATAACCTTCCCACCTCGGTCCTCCAAGTCTTGGCATATAAGTATATGTCCCCACAACTCACAAAACCTCAGAACATTAATTAAATATTATTTAAGCAAATGAAAAAAATTGCTGTGCATAACTCTCATCTGTGATAATTGTATAACAAGTCAACATGATCATGTAATTTTAGGCAGAAGTCTTTCTTGACTGCATTGTAAACTGTATTTACATATTTTCCAGGATTCATATTAAAGTAGCACCCTGATTCTGTAGAGGGGCTGATTCAGGTTGTAACTGGACATGCCTAATGATTTTTCATCATTTTTTTTCAACCACACATTGCAACAGCATGCTTGTATTTGAAAAATAACTATGAATGTTTCAACCAAGGAAAGCTCTTTTTTTTGCATTAAAATTTGCAACATAATCCTCATCTTAAAACAATGAATAAAATGTTGCTATGAATTAGAGTAACTAGAGTCTGCCAAGATACACAAATAGGATTATAGTATACCTATGGACAATTCAAGATAGCTGGCACATCAGATTCTTGAATAAGCATGGTTGAAAACATCAGGGAAACTTGTAATTTTTATGAATGTCCCTGGGTTCACATTTCACTTACAGTTGTGAAGAGTAGTGTTTGAAAATACAACTTCAGAAAATTCCATGTCTGCACAACACTTAGGAAGCCAGCTTATTATCCAGCACATTAATAGGTACATTCCCCCACGCAGTTATATTCAAAGACAAGACACAGTAAATGCTCAGTAAATGTTTCTCTGCTTACTGGAGACAAGAAGCAGCATGTCTTCTAGGTATTCTGCAAATGAAGCTATGACCCTTGGGTTGGCATCTATCAATACACCTAGGTTATGGAGTCTATGAAAACCTTTTCCTAATGGTGAGGTGTTGCTGTATCTCCATGGTCCTGATTCACTTCTTAAAAATAAATGATGTCCTCTCATGCTCTCCTGAAAGCCACTGACAGTGCGAGGAGAAATTGCCTCCAATGCTCGGATTGTTAGAATAATGAATACATTTCTATGTCTGTGTGAATTCCCCCTTAGCATAGGCTCAGACTCAAAGCAAACTTGGTAAAGCATCTGCAGCAGGGCTTGAGAAGGCCAGATGTTCTGGAAGCTGAACTGTGGTCATTATGCACATGCCAGCTCCTCCTCACTCCACCCCAGGCCAAGACCCTTTCAGCAGTCTGAGGCCTGCCTAACATATGACTGTGGTTGCACTGCTGTGTGCCAGCCCCACGCCCTTTGAGCACTTCAACAACTGCATACCAGCTCCATGGGAAAGGGACAGAAACATTAAGCCAAGGCAACCTGTATGAGAGTCCAGAAGTATGTGATACTGTTGTTCATTTTACCTAAGTGACCTCAGGACAGGTCACAAATAAGCCATTTGATATTTTTGGATAAAATGTGCCAACATTCCAGGCTAGACAGAAAGAGCACATAATACAAAAATGTGTGAATCACAAAGTGCAAGTTGACATGCTCCTGGGACCCGGAGTGAACAGTAGTGCCAAGTTGTTGAATGGGTTTCTGAGGTGTTTGTATGGGGGCAGTGGTGGTGGTGTGGGTGCATCCAGTGGGTCCCTTCCAAAGCAGTAAATGAAAGGAACTTTAGGAAAGGGGACTGTTCTCTCTAGCCCTTACTCCCAACCGATCCCCTCAGCCCTAACCCACCTCCATCCTCCCTAACACAGAAATTCTTCCAGAATAAGCAAATATCTTCATAACAGTTCACTCCAAAAAAGCCAATTGTAGAAGCCTCTCTGTTTTTATAGTATTTCTTGTTTCCCCTTAATTAAAAGAATGCTTCCTTAGAATTGCAGAGGAAGCTAGCTAATCTTGCAACATGGAACACTTCCACAAGCAGAAGATCTAGGTGGGAGGCAAAGCAGCATCCTAACACATGGAGGAACGACAGAGCACAGGTTAGGGAAGGTGAAGACAGGAGAGATCAAATGCCACATTTTCTTTTTTTCACCCTGATGTAGATATAATAAGCTTGGCTAACATGGACCTCTATAGGGATCAGTATGTGTCCATCTGTTTATATTTAATAACTTTGAGGTGATTTTTCTTACTTTGGAGGTGAAAAAAGGTTCTCAGCTCACAATGTACCTTAGTACTTGCACAAGAATACAGTGACCGAAGTTCACATTTGTAACAAAGTAACATGGTTTGCACATGGCCACAGTTCAGGCAACATCAGGCTTAAAAACAGAAGGCTGTCTAGTCTGGAGGCCCAGCCAATTACAGTGTGATCTGAAAACACCCATGATTTATTAGTTGCTGTTAGCTAACCATTCTTCTTTATTTGATCTGTGTATTTATTAGTTCTAAGTATTATGCAAGCATGGATTGTTCTACTGTAGAAATTTTTAATATGAGAGTACAATGGAATAATTTGAATTGTGATTACACACACACACACACACAAATCCTACAACTGGAATTAAATTTCACACTGCTTTTCAACCTTGAAATGAACATGAATGTGAAACTAATACAAAGAGTGCAAAAATATTTCCATATTCGGGTTAATGTTTAGTCTGGGCAAAGAATAACTTTTGTTTATCTCTGAAAACAGCTTTCTTCACCTAAACAAATGCCTAGAATAAGAGTAAGAGCAACCTACTTGGATTTCTCAGAGCATACCCATATTGCAATTTCCTTTGTACACCGCCGTACACGCAAATGCGCCCTGCAGCATCTTCTAAGAGCTTGCACCGTCACACAAGAACAGTGACATCCATCACTCAAATGGTACATACCTGGTATATTTGATTTTAAATTGCAAAGTTGGTTTGAAACTGGGCATATGGTTATAAAAATACCTGTGGCTCACCGATAACTTCAAACTGTTCAGTATTTTCTACTAGTAAAAGCAGCAAAGGGGTAGGCGATGCCAGTCATTCTGTGGCTTGTTTCCTTTGCCCATGCTTTCCCTGCTCTGTCTACCTCATGCTCTTCTATGTCCCTCTTCCCCTCCCCTAGAGTTTTAGTTCTTCATCTGGATCTTTTCTTTAATCTAAATCCTACATAAAGAGAAAAACTAGAAACTGTTCCTTGGGTCTATGTCACCCTATAAGTCCCTAGGACTAAACCTCGTGTGTGTGTGTGTGTGTGTGTGTGTGTGTGTGTGTGTGTGTGTGTGTGTGCCACTACTCACCATAAAGACAAGCTAATGCTTCAATGCTTTTAGCCTTTGTGAGATCCAAATAGCCAAACAGCAGTGTGGAAGTCAGAGAGGCTCCTGTGCCTTGCTCCCAGCCGAGGCTGGGGAGAAAGCAGCTCAAGTAGTTAAGTTTTTGCCTTTGAACCAGTAAAGTTGTGAACACTCACACATTCACACAGGAAGAGGAGGGCTGACAGAGGACACAGACAGCTAAGCATGGGCATGTTCCACACAGGGAAATAGTTAAGCCAAAAGGCTGGCCAGAAAAGCCAGCCTTGCAGAGCCAAGAACATACTCGAGTGTATTCTGGAATGTTGCCCAAGCCTTCCTTGATTGTCCTAACTTTCATGTATAATGCTAAGTGGTTGTCATTACAACTTTCCACTGAACTCGTCAGAAAATGCCAGGGCTCACTTAAGAAGCAGAGCAAATTACAATGCATTTTTAGAATGAAGGCTGAGAGATGCTAAAGGATGTCCTTTAATACGCTCCTCAGTCAACTCATTAGTTTATTACATCATCCAAACATTTAGTAAGGACCCAGATCTAAAAACCAATTCACTAAAACTTTTAAGAGAATATAAATGCAGGAAATTTTAAAAAATATAATGTAGCCTTGTAAATTAGCTTATCTTAAAATCACTGTTGCATATTTACACATGTATGTATGTAGACATTAACATGCAAGACCTAGTTTAACGCTCTGCACATTTAGCACCATTGTTAGGTTCATTTTACATATGCACCAGGCACTAACAGGGAAGAGTAAGGGCAATGTAAAATAGTTCTTTTCTCTTTCCTTTTCCTTAACCAATTTTCTTTCATCATCCAAGTTTCTGGATGAAACTACGTCAAGATAAGATTGTATTAGAACTTCAGAGAATGTCACTTGAAAAAAATGAGGAAGATTTTTTAAAAATAACAGAGTTGCTTCTCAGAAAAATCTCAGGAAAGTAACACTACACTACCAAAGTGAACACAGCTTTTTCTCCCCCCCCCCTTCCAGTCATCCTTAGCAATAGACATAACAGTTTTTTTTTTTTTTTCTTCTGGTCCATATGGAAACATCATCAACACATTCTGCCTCTGGGTTCTTTGCCAAAATACCGTAGCCCACAAGCCATCTACCTTAAACATAAAAGGAGAGGTGTTTTTCTGGTCAAATAAAGAAATAAGTTTTACTGCCTCTCCTCTAATGTTAAATCTGACTAAATCCTGCCAAATACATTAAAACAACATCTGTAAAACAGATTTTCATTAAATTGATCAGTTTAAAGTTAAGCAGCCCGGCAGATGATGCTTCCACACTAACCCTTAACCTTTAACTTTTAACCTCTTTAAACGGAATAAAGCACATAGTTCTTTTAGGTGATGCTTCTTCAGCTTGACGACGCAGTGAGCAGAGTGTTTTATTCAAATTGAACTGACACGTCGCCCCATTTAGAGTGTTATGAATCAATATGTTGTCAATAATGAGCAAAGCTGTTTCCTCACAGCCCTGTGTCTGTCTTACGATTGTAACCTGCCACTTTCCTCTAATGTCTAAATAATTCACAATGCAAAATGGTGCAAATTAAACTCTTAATGGAAATAAATTTTATAGAGAAGATTATTGTCTAGTCATTAACTCTGAAACTATTTTAAGTCTAATTTTAATATTTAAGTCATATGATAAACCATGATTTTTTTCCAGGCCCAAGCCAATTTGTTAGTTTCTCATTTAAAAGCAATTAATGTTACTTATGAACCAATTTTATTTTGCTGAGACAAGCCGGCCAAGCTAATCTCCTCATCACTGTGCTTGAAAGGCTCTATGTCTGAATCATATCGTTTTTGAATTGAGTTTGGAAATAGCATGCTCAATACATAACTACTTGAGAGTGTTTTTTTCTGACTATTTCTAGAAATATGCAAAAATATAGTTGAATTGTTGGATAACAGGTTTCAGTACTCAAATATTTTTGGTATTCTTTGAATTTAATGTAATGGTTTTTTTATACTAACATTGTCTGCTGAGCATATTTCAGCACTATATTGGGTATACCTGGCTAATTAAGGGATAACCACCAGAACACATTCTATATCTTATAGGATCTGTAAGATAACTATGCATCTTTTGCTTGTGGGGTAGAATGTGCTCTTAGCATGACAGCCTTCTTTAGAGTCAAGTATTTATCATAATTGGGCTTTGTGAATTCAAAGTAAGGAACTTCAAGTTGAACCCTGGAACTTTGTAAAGGGTCCTACAGGAGAAAGGGGGCCAACTCAATCTTACGGAAAGAATTGCATGAACTTACACAAACACACACACACACACACACACACACACACACACACCTATCAACATATGAAGAATTATCAGACAGTTTGGATTAAATAACTCTTTTTAAGAATATAAACAATAACACTCTCCCTTTCACTAGGTTCCCACCTGAGAGTAATAAAATAGAAAAATCTGTACATTTATATCTCCTATGCACAACATGTTAATTTAAAGTGTTAGAGGAACTGCGTGAATATAAACACAGTTCATGAATATTCTATATAGCTCCCAGGGTCTAAATCTATTATTTATACAAACTTAATGTTTGCTTTTTTTCTCCTAGGTATTCTAAAACTTTTAATAGGTCAGGTATCAACAAGAAAAAAAAAAGTAGGCAATTGAGTGGTTGTCAGCTGTTGCTGCAAAACCCATGAATTATAATACAATTAATCCTTTATATTATTTTCAATAGCATTGAGGTAGAAGCGCTCCATCTTACATTAGGGCCTGCACTCCCCACAAACTGAGCAGCCCAAATCTAATGCTTTCATTATCGATCTACAGAGTGCCAATATTGCAGGAACAATGTTGCAAATTCTCACAGTGAGACTGTAGGTTTTTGTGCAGAGTCCATCTATCTAAAATTTAAACAGGAACACCCCAAGTGCACAGCACCAGACCAATCCAAATAAATAATTCCTGAGTCTAACCCAGATGGCCACATCTGCTTTTGCTGTTGTGTTTGCGATTTTAAATAGGATTAGCTATAGGTACTATAATTGTTGGTTGACTCCTGATAGTATAGTTATCACTGATTTCTAGTATAAATCAATAGATAACACTTGCAAAATGGATTTTGTAATCATATTTAGAGCTTGTTACAATGACTAATGGTTTGCAATATTTTCTGAATTTTAATATCCTCTAGACAAAAGAAGTTTTTTAATAAGTAACCAAGTTATTCATCATAGAAATGACTGAGCTACACTTGTACGGGAACCAAAATGATCAAGGCAATC
>NC_051064.1:2172500-2190000 GCF_004664715.2 Peromyscus leucopus | reverse complement strand
GCTCTGGATACAAAAGCTTTAGAATCCAGTCTATCCTAGTAGAATGTAAAGGACTTTCATAGGAAACAGCAGTAATGGATCAAAAATAAAAACAATGGTATTTTATTTTTTAAATTTACCTTTCTCTACCAGGCAGTGCCTATAGAGGGGAAGCGGGCATGGGAGAAAGACCAACAGATACAGGAGCCTTAAAATGAGAAATATTACAGTCCCAGGCAGTGCAGGCCAGACTCTTCTCTGGTTTTCATTTTGCCAGTAAATGAGCTTAGTACAAATCTTCCCTGTGCAAAGGTCTCAGCAGGTATCTGGCTGGCCCTGATTAAGCACCAATCACCATTCTTCCCACACTTCAGTCACCTCAATGGGCAACAGAACAGAAATTAATATTTACTGCAACCGGTCCTATCATCCTAGGGCACAATCACATTCACTCCTTTTTTTTTTTTTTTTCTCTTCAAACTGCAATATGTAATGAACACCATTTCAAATACCTTTTGATGTTATCAGTCCTGGTTAGTTGCCCATCTTTCAACCAATGCCTCATCCACCATCTCCCCTGGCTTAGTGAATCTTGTGCAAGCACTCTAGATGAAAATCCTTCAATATTTTTATTTTTAAAAGTTTTATTTTTCTTTTGTTTCAAGCAGTCCTCCTAGAACATATACTTCCTTTGTGCCAGAGAAGAGTCACCCTGTGAAAGCCATATCACTTTCTAGTGTAAAGGTAAAATGCCAGGGGAAAGTTAAGCATATGCAGGTAAAAAAATGTGTTCTTCTATGAGGGTGTGTATGCACACGAGTGTAGGTGTGTTTATGTGTAAAGTTCAGCCACTGTAAGTGCAGGCTGATTACAGCTAAGCTTCTCTGAGTCCCGGCAAATCACTCGCTTTGCAGAATGATAGCACTGTGTACAACAGCTGAGTGGTATGAAACTTGGGTGTTTATTTTTGGCCTATGACAGAGACAGTGTCTTGATTTTTTGAAGCAGGTAAGCAAACCTCTCAAATCTTAAAATCGAAGGGACCCATAACTCCAAGGCTAACAGTCCCTAACTTTAAAAGAAACAAAATATTCATGTATCATGACAATTTTCCAAGAAAGAAAACTGGGTGTTCTATATTACATTGCAAATGATATCTGTTACTGTAGACTTTCTCAATCTCTGTCCTGATGATTCTTCCACCCCTGCATGCTGATACAGCCTTCATAGTGGCTGAGAGCTATGAAGAAAGGAAAACAGAAGATTGGGCTCACCTATATTTAGAAATTTCTTTCAGAAAGTTCTTTTAAAATGTAGATGTCACTGAAGGTCACAGGCATGCTTAGTATGATGACTAACTCAGTAACGCTCTTACTGTAATCAAATCTAATCTTGTCAGCCAAATCAAAGAAGGATTGATCAGTTTAAAATACATCAAATGATCTTCATAGATTGATGACAAAATCAAAATTCGTTTTGGTATCTGAGACGGTTAAAATGACACTCTAATTGCTTATGGGGCAAACATCACAAAGCTTAGTGTGTAATTTTAATCATGGATGAGCTGCAGGTTAATTATCTTCATCGCATGCATGTGGCTTTTAAAAAAATCTCTGAAATAATTTGATCATAATAAGCATGAAAACCTAATAGTTTTCTAATTAGTCCACAAACATTAATGTTTACCTTCCAGGCACTGATTCTGCATAACGTATACAGACTGAAGGTAGCCAAAATGCCAACAATACAGCACACTGCTGAACTGATCTGAAGAACACAAGGAAGGTCAGCAAAGGCTGGATATTTGGGATGAAAGCAATGATGCTATTAGATTAGTGGATTAAACAGGAAGTTCCAGGAGCCGGGATGATCCTTTGCCTCAATGACCAGACCTGGTTTATGCATAGATCTATGTGAAACTGAAGTTCTGTCCTCCAAAGAGTAAGAAAGGCTGCTAAGCATTGGACAGATTTATGGGTTTCTGAGTTACAACCATTATGATTATATTATTTATAATAATAATAATATTATTATTATCACTTCAATTCCATTTTATTTTTGTCTTTACCACAGTTCTTAGCTCACAAAAAAGGGCACATGCTACCTGCCACATGGGCTCTACAATGTATCATCTCAGTATTTCTCTACATAGAATAGATCCAATTTTTTTCATTTTGTATGAAAAGAGGTGGAAGTAAAAGTTATAGAAACTATGTTAAAGGAATTCATATCAGAATTGTAGTATGATGTATTTTGTTGTAGTACTTCTTCATAATTTTACATCCAAGTGTCTATCAATTTCATCTCAATAAGATGCATATTCATCAGAAACCAGGTAAGACATATGTCTTCTATACAATCAAATTTACCTTTCTCTCTAAGACCAACAACAACAAAACTCTCTAAATTGGCATAGACAGCAACATTTTACCAGATTTTAATATTTTTATGTAGCTATTGATTTTCATGGTAGCAGTTTGTCAGTGCATTCTGATAGGACCCTTTCTCCTGTGTGGTTAAAGGGCTACTGAGATTAGTATGTTCCATGGCACTAACCATGATGCCACCAAATTCATTCTCATCACTGCAAAATGAAGTTTTTCTTTTACCGACGGGACTCATATAGGAAGCTTGTGAAGCATCATAAAAACCCCACGATGAAGACCACAAAGAGAACCATTTAACTTAAATCATCGAACCATTCCTAAATGACTGCACAACACATGAATTCACTACGAAAGTTTCTTCACCATCAAAGCTAGTTTCTATTTAATCATCACCAATTTCTAGTCTCTACTGCCAAATAGTCTATTTTTAAAAATCACAAAGTCCTCAGGAAATTCCTTAGAGAAACCTGTGCTATCATTTATGCTAAATTCAGAGTGATACATACCTGCTGGTCTGCTTAGTATACGTGTACACGGTTTTTGGTACTCGGGAATTCACAAGATCAGTGGCTTTGATCGTGTCAAATCCTGTTTTCGGAAGCAGCAGACAATATGCAGAAAAGAACTTTTTTTTTTTTCTCCTTCTGCTTTGCTTTCTTCTGCAGTCACTGCTGCCTAAACTGCTCTGCTAAATGGTCAAACACACCTAAGAGGAGCCCCTCTAATGAAAGGGGGTACTTCCTGCACAATAGGAGAATGCCTTTGCATTCAGCACTCAGAGTTCCCATTAGAACCCAAAACCAGAGGCCTGTTTTACCTCTGCTTTTTAATTGAGGCTACCCCAGCCCTCTTCTCCGGTCCAGTGAGACAGTGTTTGTGAAATGATTAAAAAGAACATGATCTGATCAAGAGGCCAGAATAATGGGGAAAGAACGCAAGGTTAGCCACTCTGCTAAGTGCTGGGAAAGAAGAGCAGGACACTCCTCCTCCTCCTCCTCCTCCTCCTCCTATTGTTTTTATTTTCCTCTGCTCCCTGGCTATCTCCTAACACTCTGGGTCTTTATTTACTCCAACTGAAATGGGTTAAAAGTTGTCTGCTTACAGGAGAATTTGGTAACAAGTTACAAATTTGAAGAAAAAAAAAGAAGAAAATAAATAAAAATCCTTGAGTTATATCAAGTTTCCAAAAGGTCATCTCTGCCTCTGCTGTGGCCTTTTCCCCATTCCAAATCCTCTATCAATATGTCATAGTGAGTTAGGCAAAGACAAAAGAGAGGCGCAGTGTGAAAACGGCACATATATCTAATCCTGACAAAGCAATGAATAGGCCTTCACAAGTATAATTATACTTGTTTATTTGTTGCCACGTACAGAGAACTGATGAAAAAAAAATCCATCAAAGTGGTATTATGCAGACACCAAGAGCTTCTTTTCTTTGCTTGCTAAAGCCACATTGAGGCTTAAATTCCTCATTGTTAAATTCAGAAGAAAGAAAAAAAAAAAGATTTTTTGGCTGGACTTTTTTTTTTTTTTTTTGCATCAGTTGCTGACAGATCTTTTGTGTGCTGGGCTGCATTAGTTCACACCGCTACTTCATTTTTATCCATGCTGGAATTCATAATTCCAAACTACTGAACTGGAGCTTGAAAAAGGGTGTGGCTCACTAAGCCCAGCAAAGAGGTAGTGAGATAGTCCTCTCCTCAGAGTCTCTTTTTGATATGTCATAACACAGGTGAGGTACCTGGTTGGAAGGCCTGATTCCATGAGAAGACATATTTGATCTCCAGCCCTGAAGATGCTTCTCTTTTGAGGCAGCCTTCACAGCGATTTGCTTATTTCAGTCGGGTGTTAATATTTCAGAAAAAAAATTGCATAACTTTTCCCACTTCAATGTTAAAAATATTAGCAAAGGAGATGGCAGAGGATTGAAAATATTAAGTAAAAAGGTTTCAAACCCAACGATTAAAGGACCATTATGTTCCAGCAGACACTATATCAAGTAACTTCACAAAGGCACATTTTTAGAGGTGGGGTGGGGTAGTCAAGTTAGCTTTTTCTTTTTTTTTCATGCAGGATAGAAATATATCAAAGTAAAGGCAATCTCCATAGTTAATGTTTGTGAGCTTTACAATTTAAAACAGAAAAGCTGTAATTTTTCTTTGCTGGCAATCTGGAAACACTCTGGAGTTAATTACAGCTGATTCAGAGTGAACCACAGAAACAAAGACCAGTCTATGTCCAGACAATTATACTGCATTAACCAGCTTAGAGCTTCCTGCTGATGTTTCAGGGCTCTTCTGTTACACCCTTCTACCTTCCCAGCACGAGAGAGAATGCTTCTGCAAGAAGGAATTAATGAAGCGAACTGCAAAAGAATGTGTGACGACCTCTCCTGACACGGCAAAAACTTTCCACCCATGTCATGACAAAGGGGAGAAGGTAATTAAGTTTGAATAGAAGGATGTAACCAAATATATTCAGCATTTAGAACAAGCACATTTTTAAGAAGGGAAAGTTTACAAAGACAAGTATGCGTGTGTGACTCAACTAAGTCCTTTTTCCTTGTTTCCCTCTTATTTTTCTCATTAAAGTCTAAATGAGCGATTCAGGGCAGATTGGTTCCCCTCTCTATAAATAGGACCCTTGTGGCCGAAGCATCGTCTTCTCCCTCTTTGATTCTTTCTTTCCTCTCATCTTCTTTCCGAGGCTCCTTCCCCCTCCTTCCCTCTCAGATCACTAAATCTACATGGAAGTTATGTGACAATTACATAGCATTAAACATATGTGCTGTGGAGCAAATGAGGAGAGGCATACTTTTCCACTAAGTCCAATAGTTCTTAATTAGATTAGTTGTGGGAAAGGGGAATTTTGCTCAGTTTTCTTTACAACTTTAATCAAACTCCAGCTACTTTGCTTACAGGGAATCAATAGTCCCTCTTTAACCAAATTATGCTATTATATGACTCATTTTATTTGTTTGCTTCAGGAAAATTTCATAATCAGTGGGCAAGATGGATCCAACACTTTAGCTACCTCTGGAAACAAACTTGGGTAATTTTGACCAATAGAGTTGATTTCTAATTTTCTTATTCATTCTAATTGGAAATGAATAGTTTGCATTGGTGTGAGGCAAGGACACAAACTGCAATTATGTCCTGTGCCTTTTTCTGCTTTTCTCTTTTATACTGTTTTGCTAGTATTCCAGCTGACACTCAGCCTTCTTGGTGATTGCTTCATTAAAGGGTAGGGGGATCCAATCACTTACAGTATTACTAGAAACCTGTTGTTTGCCAATACTTAGAGACTACACTGACTTTTTTTTTTAATCACCTGAAGAAAAGAAAGGTACCAAATAGTGCCAGTGACACCCCCCCACCCCGCCCCCGGCAAGTCACACGTAAGTATTCACCACCTTCCCCTTTTAAATGATCTTTTAGATATCTCTTCCCTAAATAATACATAATTCTAAACCTCAGTGAGGGACTGCATTAATGTATTCCCTGGAAGTACTACAATATTGTATAAGTCACTCTAAATTTCAAAGCATCATAAAGAGGAACCAATTAGTCTTTCTTCTCGGGTCCCTCCCAGATGCTCCTATGATATTTGGAAAGTTTCCGTGCATAACACTTAAATATGAAGAAATAGCATGGAATCATTTCAGTTTCCTCAGAGGAAAACATGGATTCTTCAATAACGTCTTGGAAATGTATAAATCGAAGTTGTCGTGTCTTTCCTGCACCTGTATTGTCCATCTTTAAAATGTAATTGGCTAACCTCTCACTTAAAACAACTTGAATATCTAGGTCATAGCAATTCTAATAGTCACAGGAATCTTTAAAAAATCTATCCCCGTTGGCGTAAACAATGTATCTTTAATTACCGAGTGTTTGGTGTCAAAAGATTTAGTAGTTTAGCACCAACCATCAACCATCACAGGGACTGTCACATACGCAGTATGATGACAATATGTTTCAATGCCTATCTGTGTGTTTCCCTCTTTAGTCACAAAGAAAACACTGAACTACTAACAACTATTTACAAGGGAAATAATTTTATGATTATTTGTGTTTCACTCTTCCCACCAATATAACAATAAATGCACTAGTGTTAAGTATATTAGAAAACCATTCCTTGCAGGCTGAACCAACCATAATTACCTTCATAAAACTAATCACAGTTCAGGTATTCCAGCAAACATTCCTATTCTCTGAGCAATGACTTTAATGCTTTTACATGATTTCACATAGTTTTAACAAAGAAAGTTACGTGCATAATTCTTTAAATGACTACCAAGTGACTCTTGCTCTATATCTAAATCTTAGAGTTCTTACAGTTTTCCAAATGCAACTGTTTTTATATTCCATGTAAATATTTCAAATGACTTTATATTAAAAAACCACATTAGGACTAACATAATAGAGAACATAAGTGGAATGCCAAGTGTTCTTCTGGATGAAATCTTGGCAAATTTATGTTTGATCACTAAGATTAGATGGTTATTTTATTTCTGTTTTGAAGGGCCTTTTGTTTGTGAGCTCTCTCTCTCTCTCTCTCTCTCTCTCTCTCTCTCTCTCTCTCTCTCTCTCCATCACTCTCTTCCCTCCCTCCTTCCCTGCCTTTCTCTGTCTCTTCCCTAAAAGTTGATTTGACTGCTGCCCAGCAGTGGAGTGAGCAATTCAGTAATTAACTTTTGTGTTTTAAATCTATGAAGTTTAATTAGATTTCATTATAAACAAACAAATGTCAACCATAATTATAAGCTCCTTGGTTTACCCACATATTATCCCTTTTCAAACAAACTTGATGTCAAACAAATTAAAATCAAGCAACCAGCAATTTTGAGTTGAATTTTACATGATCTGCTGGTAACCTGATTACTTTAACTTCAATATCATTACAGGAAAGTATTTCAGGAAAAATAATTACAAGAATTCCAACAGGAGACAAGCTTAATGGTATTGATTCAAAAGATGCATGTTCCCAGGACCATGTTGAAGAAGTAATGTAAGCTCAAATCTACAGTTTCTATTAAAATGAAATTGTCTAGCATGAAGAAGAAATTTAAGATTAGTGTCTGAAAAGCTAGAGATACAAAGCCAACTAAATAATTATCTGGCCCCAATTATCTTACACATTAAGTAGCAAAATATTAGTGTGGAGCAACCACGAGACATGGGGTTTACAGGTTTGTTTACTGACTGGTATATCTATTAGGACCAAGGACAAGTGGAGCTGTCAGGACATAATGAAGGTAAATGATTAGTTAGCACCAAGCCTGAACTCTTCTTCAATGCAATAAGAGTTAATTAAAGTTTACCATCAAACATCAACCAAAGCAGGATGTTGATCAGGTTTCAGCATTAAGTGCAAACAGACAATAGTTGGCAGCAATTAGTGCAGCTATCAAATGACATGCGATGATAATTATACATTTAAAACAGCTAAAGAGCTAGGAGAGAAACTAATCAGCGTCTTTGACGACAGATACTCAAAGGGCAGGAAACAGGTATCAGATTATTTCACTTTAACACTGTAAATCAATGGAATTAAACAAGAAAAGGTTGTATGGGTACATCAGCTGAAAGAGAACAGTTAACTGGGTCCAAAATGAAATAAATCTGTTAGGATTGGTCTATCAGAGATAAAAACTTGTGTAAGGAAAGAAAACCTGTTACTTTTCAATTAATGTTTCACAATGAACTCTGTGTAAGGAAAAATTAGCTTCTTGATTTTGTGTAAGTGCAACTGTCACAAGTATTTCATTGTCAGAATTGTTATTGAAATTAAGTATTAAATTCCACTCTAATGTCAAAAGCATTTAGTACCTGAATGTTACCTGGGTGTATGCAAATACTATTTCCTTACATAGATTTTAGATAGAAGATTGGAACTCTTTAAATGCAGCTAAACATAAAGGCCAGGTATACATGTTGGGCATATGTATGCATGTTTAGCATATGACAAGCAAGTCTTCCCCTTCATGCTATCTCAAGCATGTAGTTTCAGTGTGTCTTAAATAGATACGCCCCCTACACACACAACAACAAATGCCTTGGAAATTCCATAGTTTCCCAACTGCAGTCTAAAGCACATTTCCAGAACTGTGTCAGTCCTTACATCTCCCACTCTCCACATTTCTCCAACACATTTTGTTATGCTAAGGATTTGTCCACAGCGTTGTCTAATCCCAATCTTTCCCTGGAGCTAAATCTAAGCCATGGCTGGCTCCCAGTACAAAAATGTGTCTCTCCAAAAGCCCTTTTGCCCCTTCTGTGCTCATACACTCATTGGTCCTGACATCTTCACTCCAGCCATGACAAATGAGCTGATGACTCTGATGTGATTGTACAGCTTTATCTAAAGATACATCATTAACTCTCATCACCATCTCTAAAATGCTTCTTTGGGTTTCTGTAATGTATTGTAAAAGTTTGAGGAAAGAATGTGTGTGTGTGTGTGTGTGTGTGTGTGTGTGTGTGTGTATAAACATATGCTCCATAGGTAATAACCAACTATATCAAAGGAGAAAAGAGAGCTCTATGTGACTGGATTTGTGTTAGGGAAACACTAGAGTGCTACATGTTACTCTGGGGAGTTAAGTCACCACTAAACGCCTGGTCAGTACAAATCAGGGAGTCGAACTGCCATTTAAATATCTTTTCAGTCCTCTCAACATGAGCAGCTGAGGTAGAGCAACAATTGTAAAGTAATATTATTGATAAATATGGCTAATCAGTGGGTAGAGCAGTCCTGTTCTTCAATTCTACTCCATGCTGCACCTAGTTTATTCTTACCCTCTTTATGGTATTAAACCTCTATTCACTTTCATGGGGTAAGAGACTGTCAAAACCAGTTTTACTACGACATTGTCATAGTTTTCAATTAGAAAGAAGCAATGCTTTTCAATTATTATTAAATGTAAAACTCTTTAGGTTATTTGAAAGGCAAGCCTTTGCTTTAGCATAAATACCTCCACCTACAGGCCTACTAAGATTCCTAGTTCCAGGTGCAAGTTTTTGGTACATATACTATGGAATTATACAGTAGATTCTTATTATAATTTCTTTTCTCCAATCCTCTGAGAACACACAGCCAATCATAGGCCATTCTCCCATAACAAACCACAGAAAGGAGGTCAGCCTTTGAGGTAGTAAAGTGCTGTTCACTCTTGGACCATGCAAGAAGCTCTTATTGGCATCGGTCCCCTTCTTAGAGCAAGAACAAAGCCAAGTGCTTGTGTGAGCTTTATGAATAAATCAGAGGTGAGCCGCTTTAAGTGCTGTCCATGATTTCCTTGTTGACAGTGAATACTTAAACAGCCTTCTATGACCAGGGACTTCTGGCAAACCAGAATGACTCTTAATCAATTGGTAGCCTGCTTCTTTTTGAGAAGGAAATACCCCTTCCCACTTTTTTTCAACTTTTCACCTTTTAGATTATTGTGGCCCTATCTCTACTCACTTAGCTTTATAAAGCTAGCCCAGTCAGTTACAAGAGTTAGCACAGGACTCAAGACACCTGCAATCCAATGTTCTTAGTTTACAGATCAAACCATCCAACCAGCAAACCAACCAACCAACCAAACAAACAAACAATCCTTTTAAAAGTAGCAAACATACACACACACACACACACACACACACACACACACACACACACACACACACACACCCCAGATCTCCTCATCTACTCTGAATTATGTGATATTTCCCAGGAACTTCTAGATGTTTCAGCTTCCTTATCAGTTGCAAAGGGAATTGTGCCCTGTTCCTTCTGACTACAACAATCTAGATCTCTAACACAAATGCTCATTTACATTGCCCTAAAAGTTTTCTCTAAGGAATTTTCCAGAAAAGGAACAACTAATTTAAAATTGTACACTTCTTTTCAGTACCTAGTTGAGAGGGGGAGCAATATCTGCTAGCATAATAAACTGAAGATTTCAGTGTGTGCTTTTGATAATCATTAGTAAGTCACTCAGCAGCTTGAGCTCCAGGAAGTTGCCAATAATATGCCCATCACTGTGGATGCAGTAGTCAAACGGATGGGAACCTGCCCCCATAGAGGCTGCAATCCACTTGAAGAACTCTTAAACACATATAATCCAAGGACACTTATATTTCCATAATAAATATAAACAATAATTTCATGTATAAACATGTATCATAGTGGAAGATTATTAGGAATTAAAGTATTATAAAAACTGTAACAAAAGTATAGTTCAGTTTCTAGATAGTCCAAAACATTGCATTTATATATTCATTAACTTTTAGACAGTCTATCATCTTTGAAATTGGATAATCCTCCTCAAATAATGCATTATTTTAAAAAGGCAAAACTTTTATTTATCCTAATAATTAAGCCAATTGGATGCTAAAGAAAATTTTTCTCAAGATGGTTTAATGATTCTGTATACATTTACATATATGTATATTTGAAACTTTTTTTCCTCTAGGCTGATAAAAATTTTGGTTAATAGGTCACCATGGAGCAGCAGGACTGATATTCATTTCATGACATATCAAAAGCTCTTAATAACAAATACATAGAAAAGTGTTTCTATGGCATATAAGCCAGTTTTGGAAAGCCCTCTAATTCACAGGCTCTCAAGCAGATTGAGTTCACTGCAAGACTGAAGTGAGCTTTGTGGTCTTTTCTATTATTGTATTTAATGGACAGCCAGGACTCTTGAGTTTATGTGAATTGACCAAGGTCTGAATTATTTAAAAACTGTTTCTGTTCTAATTTGCTGTGTAGAAAAATGAAGAACCAGAAATACATTAAATATCTAGAAGCCCTCATATCTAAACCAGGTTGTGATGATGGATTGGAAGATAATGGTGTGGAGAAAGAGCCACCTGCCAAGCTACATGCCATCTAGAGACCTACCAAGGAGAAAAAGATGTGAGAAGGCTTCTATCTCCTTCCTTACCTCTTAGATATACTCATTGCCTAATTCTTATCTCTTATCAGGGAGATGGGCCACTCTACTCAGATCCTTGTAGATTTAAAATATCAAACACTCCCCATCCAAATGTTTCATTAAAACCAACTATTGAAGAAAGAAGCAAAGGCCACAGTGACCATGTATCATGTCACACCACGCTGACTTACTTTGCAGTTCACAACACTTATGTTCAGCAAACCTGGAGACACATAACAGGAAACTGAGGCTTATGAAGATTAAATACTTGGACAGGGTCGCTTATAAATCTAAATTAATCAAGATAGCTTGTAACAGACATGATGCCTATGGGTCATTAGGTTGCTAAGAAATTAAGTAGATTCTCATCTAAAATTTGAGTGAAAATAAAATAAACTTACTTGAAAGTAAAATGAATCCAAAGTAAACAGAATGAAAGGGTGGGCTGGCTTGAATTATGTGCATTCTTTCTGGACACGATGCTGCCTCAAAAACTTCACAACCTTGTCCTCATTTACTTCCCGCACAGAGAACGGAAAGTTTCTCCTTGTTCACACCATGTTCATGATTATTAAAAATGCATTTTAAGTCACTGAGGTCATCAGTATTTTTATGAATCATAGAGTCTTCTTAGCCATTCAGAGCACCTAGACTAACCTGTTACTTAACACAAAAGTATGCATAAGAGTCACAGTGCTGGGAGGCTGCCCGGATTCTGCTTAGCCCCCTTCAGGAGCAGAAAGCACATTTTCTCAGAGAAAACAACATCCCTGCTGGACTGCCATGACACACTTCTCTTTGCTTCTCCTCCTCATCTTTCCAACCTTCCTTTTCATGCATTCTGCAATCCCCTTCCCAAACACACAAGACACTGGGGTGAGCATCCATCCTGGAAGGATGGAATAGAGTTCTTGTCCTCACACTGTCCTGGCATGATGGCTAAGTTGATTATTTCTTATGAACTCAGTTCCGATTTAACAAAGGAGCTAGCTGAACTGAACTGAACGGATGGAAGGCTGTTCTCTGACTATTCAGTCTTTAGAGTTTTTGGTGGTCTCAACAACTTCCTTGCTTTTTTTTCCCCTATAGAGCTTATTTTGACCAATTCTTAGAAAATGAAGGAAGTTTAGCTTGTCGGAGGAAATTTTCATGGTTTGCTACTGAATATATCTATGAAGCAAAGAGAAGCATTCAATTTAAAAAGGAACAGGTGTGTGTGTGTGTGTGTGTGTGTGTGTGTGTGTGTGTGTGTGTTTGCATGTGAGTGGAGTGGACATGTTATCAAAAATTAAACATAACTGTATCCACTAAAACATAACAAAACAACTTGTTTAATAGATTCAGGAAGTCTTAAGTACAAATTATATCATTCCTAAATTTATGGATTTTTTTAAAAGTGCTACAAACTGAAATATAGAGAATACAGGTTTCACGAAGGTTTCCTGGGAAGAAAGTTGAATCAATATTTCAGCTTCTTTGAATAATTCTTCTAAATAGGAAAATATTAAGGTTCTTTAAAATCTTCCTCTTCAAATTTTATTTTCTTTTGATTTTAAGAATACAGCCAGGTTACACACAGCAGAGTGTAAGTTTTTGTATTTTAACGTTGTTACAGCAATGAATTTCCATTCTCCTTTGTAGTGAAGAAGAAGAACTTTATGGACAGTAATAAAATGCATATTTTAACACAAAAGTCAATTTTCCCTGCTTAAAATGATTTAGATCTAAGTAAATATTCGTAGAATGTTCTCTGGTTTTATAGCAAGGACAAAATGCAATCAATAAACCTTGTTTTTAGAGGCATGTGCTAGAATATATGCTACCCAGTTATCATCTGAGCATTGCTATGTCCTCAGGACAGACGGGGGCATCAGACAGGAACATTAGATGCTGCTATGCCAGCCTCCTAACTGACCAAAACACCTAAGTTTTCTTGGAGATTAGTACTGTCTGGCGTAAGAACCAATTTAGTCTATTCCAATTCTTACTTTAAAAAAAAAATCTAGAATGCTAAAGTGGATAATTATATTAGGGATGCCTCTTGCCAAACATGACTATAGTGTCAAAGCTATTTTTACATGCCATGCATACATTGAAAAATTCCTCGGTGGCAAGTATTTCATTTCACTCACAATCCTTTGAGTAGGGGAGTAGAGAACAGCCATTTCTGACCAGAGGATTGTATGTCAAATGTGAAACCATATCAGACTTTCAAGGCAACTTGTGAACCTCTGAAATGGGGGAATTAACACAGTATCAACTCCAGCAAGATTGCAAGGAGCCCAATCCTCATGCAAGAAAATAATGCCACTGAGCTCTCATTAAAAGCCCATTTTGTCCTGAGCCATCAAAGACCAGGAGTGAACTAAGATTTCGGTTACATTGTCAGGGATAAGTAAAACAAGTGCTAAGAGAAATGGTGCATTTTCAGTTCACACATGTGTCCATCTGTTCACATATAAACAGATATTCTGCTGTCTGATTCTTGCGGTCTTGATATCAGAATACCCTGGGCTTTTGCCCATTTCCTAAGAATGCAGACATCACCTAAGCTACTATTCACCCATGTGTGAGCCTCGTCCATGGTGGCTGGCATGCTGCCAGTCACAGCACATGGTACCTGCTTAACAATGTCTTAAAATACAAATGAATTTATTTTTTAAATTAACACATTTTTCTTATGGAAATACCTTAATAAACCCTTATTCATGTAAAAAATAGCCTCCATGTGCATGTTTTTGTTCTTTTAAGACTTTTTTTCAAGCATATCATAAAGTTAACCATAAAAGTTTCTGAAACAATCCAGAATTTCTTGACAAATTTTAAAAAGGACTCTAGTAAAGAAGTTGGGTGACTTTATAACAAAGATCAAACACTTTTCCTTTACAATATGCTGTATTCAAGAGGCAACCTATGCACTTTCATTTATAGGAAAACACTTTTGATTTCTCAAGTTTCCATATAACCTTCATAACAGAAGCCCAGCAAGGGACCCACTAAAGTGATGAGGCAAACGGAAGTTCTTCTGCCTAGCCATAGACTAGTTAGGGTCATATCTGGTGGAATCTTTTAGCTCTACTCTGGGGCAGCCTTCCCCATAGATCCCATGGATCATTTGTGGTGACTCCAAATTAGAAAGAGACTGCATAAAATGCATACATTTATACAAAATGTATGAAAATACTGATCTATTCTGCTATTGATTTGCATATATACAAAAGAACCAGTTCTCACCTTTGAAGGTGTCTTAACACATGGTATTTTCACTGCCCTCATTATGGCTGAAGAAACTTCATCAAGAGACCTGTTTACACTGTCAACTGATAACCAATTATAGCTGACTAGTGACAAGGAAAAACTCAACTGCACATATTTCTGAGTAAACGTAGAGCTCCTAGACATCTTTCAAAAGACCTACTTAATAAACATAGAGTACACCTCTGAACTAACCAGAAGATTGCATTCAGAACTTTATGAATTAAAGTCTAAGAAGACAACTTTGTATTCTCATCTGTGATCCCTTCTTAATTTGCAAAAGCTGATAGACCACTTAAACACTTAACATTGCCAAAAGTCAGAATACACCACTCTGCCCCCAATGAAGTATTCTGTCAATTGAGGTATTTATTTCTTATCAATGGAGGAAGTACTAGAAGGTCAGTAATTAAATGAACTGGACAGTCATGCCACACCACTGGCTTCTCCTAAAATAACTATTTTTTGCCAGAAAAGTGCTGGGAGTTCTTGACACTCCGTAGTCAATATTTGGCTAGGCTGGACTGTTACTTGAAGCCTTCCACATGCAGACCTCTGGTGATCATCTACTAGCTTGCACTATCGTCATCCATCTCTTCCCAATCATGATGAAAACTCAGGACATCTTAGAAAGTTGCTGAAACCCGAGTCACTGCTTGTTTGCTCATGTCTTGGACAAACATAACTTTGGAGAGAGCAGAACATAGACATAAAGAAAGCCTGCGATTTCATCTTCCTTTCATCTTAGTCCTTCAGTCAACCTTTTGGATCCCTATTCAAGAGAGCTTTTCACTATGCAAAAAAATGCTAATCCTTTTCCGATGCTTTCACACTTGTATAAACCCCCATGCCTTCAACTGAAAAGCAATTATATCAGTTTACCTTTCTGTCAAAAACAGGATTAATATTCTAATAAGAGAATCTCCTTTCTTTTCCTATCTTTTTGCTTTAGGAAACTAGTGGTTATTAGTAGAGACATTCTTTGAACAAGAACACATTACTTTAAATATCATTCTGTCAAGCAATGGGTGGATAAAAGCAGAAGGCAGAGGCAGAAGAAAAGTCCTTCAGTTACTGCAGAAACTCTTTTTTTCTCAGAGACTGACCTTGATTTGCAGATGCCCAAAGAGAATGAGGCTCACTCTGGTCTATTAATCAGAAACAAATTATGAAAGAATGTAGCTGGACTGGTTGACACTATCCAGTCTTGGGAGACTCAGTAACAGCCTAGTAACAATGTCCTCTTCATGGGTAATGAACAGCCATGACAAATGGGGCAGAGAAACTATTTATTTGCATATGCAAATTCCCACACAAGGGAAACATGTACAAACAAGTGTCATTGTAAGGTGGATTAGGCAAACAACGATTTCTTTTTAGGACATTCTGCAGCCCAGAACATTAGTCAGCACAATTAAACCAGTCTCCATGGAGACTAATGAAATTTCACCATGGTATGAGTTAAATTAGATAGCTAGTTATGTGTTTCCACAATCCAACTTGAAATCCATTATTGTTTCAGAACAATATAGCAATTGTGCCTAGCTGATCTTTGCCAGCTCAACAAGCTCCTAAGTTGACAATTTGCATATGTTAATATAATTAAGCACTAATTACATGAAACTTGTACATATTCACATGCACTTTCCCTGGGCGCTTCTCAGTTTGAACCTTGGCCAAGTCTTTAACCCTTAGAATGGTTTTTAGAGGAGGGGGAAAAAAAAACACCCAAAAGACAAAAACAGAAAAACCACACTGCCTATGGGGACAGCCCCTAGGCAGACACAGAAAAGCTCTTCATTTATGAATACAAAGCCTAACCTGGCTTCTCATATTTCTAGCCACAATTGCAGAAAATAATTTGTGAGAGTACTAGAAATCCGGGAAAGGAAAATAAAGACAGGGTACCAGTTAGAGTAGTAGTTAAAGGCTCCTAACAAGTGTCTGAAAGAGGAGAGCAATCCCACTCATTTCCAGAAAGTGTTACAAAAGATTCTGTTCTATTGCCACTGTCAAGTCTTGGGAGATAAAAATGGTTTGACAATAGCAAAAATAGCAAGTAGAAAAGGGAAAAGGAGAGAGCAGCAACTAATGAGCTTTACATAAATATATGCAGAGGCAATTAAGTAATGTTAATTACTATAACAGCAGTTAATTGAATATAATTAGATATTTTAAGCCACTAAATAAAGCATAGTTAAGATTAATTTTATTGAGATTAATTGTAAATAAGGATAGATTAACTCTGTGTTTTGACAGGCATAAAAAAGTAGTTCTGTAAATTGGGTAGGAGCATTGCCATCAGTCCAAAAATCCTAGATTATTTTAGTGTCACACCTCAGAATCATCTCCTCAATAAACATGACTTTTCAAACCCAAACACACAGGAATCTTTAAGGAAAACAAACAGCTTGCAGAGATTAAAGAGCCTTTTGTCCTTTTTCATGTGCATTCCTTTTAACAGACTAAATTAAGCGAGTCTGGTGTACGTTTTTTAGGAAGGAACATTTCACACTGAATGGAAAAAATGTTCTATCACATATGAAATTCTTGCAGCTGTGCGGAACTTGGTCCAGATGGTTTAAGACTATAAAACAAGACCAAATGATAGGCAGTAGGCCTTCCGAAGATTACGTGATAAAGTCACAGTCTTTCATTTCCACCCTCCCCCTATTTCTACTTCACATTTTCCAATCAATTGGTATACTTTCTGATATACTTGTGTTTCTCCAAGAAAGTCTCAAGAAGTATTGCTCCTACTAAGTGCTAGAAACTAAATATAAAGAAGAATGGAAAGAGGCCTCATTGAACAGATACCAGCTAAGTCAGTCAGGCAGAAAACTCAGTGATAGCTATGACAAGAATATATGCAAAAGGCACCACTTGATTATTACTGTCAGAAACAATGATTTCTAGAAGTACTTCTTAGGAAAACGTTGCTACATGAAAAATC